>NC_136752.1:3390370-3400370 GCF_936440315.1 Barbus barbus
AGCTGGCTACGGTGCGAGTGCATCAGGCGCCAGAGCGGTGTTCGGTCCTGATGGTCAGCTCGCTAGGAAAAGTGCCCATGAAGTGAACTGAGTGAGACAGATAAGAGACCTAGGAAACTTGCAGTGCTGTGGGAGTGTAGGGTCAGCACTGAAAAACCCTCCTCTACAGGATGATATGTGGCAGCCTGCTTTGTCCTTATTGGGAACCCTGAGCTCCCGTAGTCGTGGCCGAGTGGTTAAGGCGATGGACTAGAAATCCATTGGGGTTTCCCCGTGCAGGTTCAAATCCTGCCGACTACGTTTTTTCTCCTCCACGCTGAGGAGACGAGGCCGTGCCACTTTATTGCATGTCCCTGGTACGCTTTCGTGCGACCCCCAAAGAACGGACAAACACGCCGCTGGACCTTTTAGCAGCCGTAGGCCAGTGGCACGCTGTGATCGTATAGTGGTTAGTACTCTGCGTTGTGGCCGCAGCAACCCCGGTTCGAATCCGGGTCACGGCAGCCTTTTAATCTGAGGGTCCAGGGTTCAAGTCCCTGTTCGGGTGAAAGACAGTCATATGGTTGCCGGTCCAGCTCTGCCGCTGACTCACTACACCACCACGTGTTTTTGTGCGTCTCCCTTGCTTGGCACACCTGAGTCTGATGGTCAGCTCGTTAGGAAAGAGCGCTCATGAAGTCACAGCTACCCTGGTTCGAATCTGGGTAACGGCAGCCTTTTGCTGTCGGGACACCGGGCTCCTTTTAGCCACCTCATCCTTAAGCTGGATTTTGTGTTTGAAGCTTGCTGGCGTCCGGTGCTGCCTTCCTGCAGCCAAGAGAGCTGGCCAGCTGCAGCCAGGTGTAGTCGTGGCCGAGACGTTAAGGCGATGGACTTGAAATCCATTGGGGTCTCCCCTCGCAGGTTAGAACCCTGCCTACTACGGATGGCGCTTACCCTTTTGTTTTAGTTTTCTGTGCCGATAATTGTGCCTTCCAAGGCCTTTGCTCTCTCTGCCGCAATTCCTTGAAGGCTTCTGCTCAGCGGTTTGTGGGGATTCTGCTGTTATATAAAAAGTAACAGGCCAATGTATCATGAGAGCCCGGATAGCTCAGTCGGTAGAGCATCAGACTTTTAATCTGAGGGTCCAGGATTCAAGTCCCTTTTCGGGCGAAAGACAGTGATATGGTTGCTGGTCCAGCTATGCCGCTGACTCACTACACCGCCTAGTGTTTTTGTGCGTCTCCCTTGCTTGGCACACCTGAGTCTGATGGTCAGCTCGTTAGGAAAGAGCGCTCATGAAGTCAACTGAGTGAGTCAGATAAACGAGACCTAGGAAATTAGCAGTGCTGTGGTTCCAAAGGGTCAGTACTGAAAAAAAAAACCCGGATCACAGGATGAGACGTGGGCGCCAGCTTTCTCCTAGTTCGAATCGCTGTTTTGTCTGATGTAGGGCTAGCTTGCAGGTTCGGCTGGGTGAGTGAGCTGGCTACGGTGCGAGTGCATCAGGCGCCAGAGCGGTGTTCGGTCCTGATGGTCAGCTCGCTAGGAAAAAGTGCCCATGAAGTGAACTGAGTGAGACAGATAAACGAGACCTAGGAAATTGGCAGTGCTGTGGTTCCAAAGGGTCAGTACTGAAAAAAAAAACCCGGATCACAGGATGAGACGTGGGCGCCAGCTTTCTCCTAGTTCGAATCGCCGTTTTGTCTGATGTAGGGCTAGCTTGCAGGTTCGGCTGGGTGAGTGAGCTGGCTTACGGTGCGAGTGCATCAGGCGCCAGAGCGGTGTTCGGTCCTGATGGTCAGCTCGCTAGGAAAAGTGCCCATGAAGTGAACTGAGTGAGACAGATAAGAGACCTAGGAAACTTGCAGTGCTGTGGGAGTGTAGGGTCAGCACTGAAAAACCCTCCTCTACAGGATGATATGTGGCAGCCTGCTTTGTCCTTATTGGGAACCCTGAGCTCACGTAGTCGTGGCCGAGTGGTTAAGGCGATGGACTAGAAATCCATTGGGGTTTCCCCGCGCAGGTTCAAATCCTGCCGACTACGTTTTTTTCTCCTCCACGCTGAGGAGACGAGGCCGTGCCACTTTATTGCATTTCCCTGGTACGCTTTCGTGCGACCCCCAAAGAACGGACAAACACGCCGCTGGACCTTTTAGCAGCCGTAGGCCGTGGCACGCCGTGATCGTATAGTGGTTAGTACTCTGCGTTGTGGCCGCAGCAACCCCGGTTCGAATCCGGGTCACGGCAGCCTTTTAATCTGAGGGTCCAGGGTTCAAGTCCCTGTTCGGGTGAAAGACAGTCATATGGTTGCCGGTCCAGCTCTGCCGCTGACTCACTACACCACCACGTGTTTTTGTGCGTCTCCCTTGCTTGGCACACCTGAGTCTGATGGTCAGCTCGTTAGGAAAGAGCGCTCATGAAGTCACAGCTACCCTGGTTCGAATCTGGGTAACGGCAGCCTTTTGCTGTCGGGACACCGGGCTCCTTTTAGCCACCTCATCCTTAAGCTGGATTTTGTGTTTGAAGCTTGCTGGCGTCCGGTGCTGCCTTCCTGCAGCCAAGAGAGCTGGCCAGCTGCAGCCAGGTGTAGTCGTGGCCGAGACGTTAAGGCGATGGACTTGAAATCCATTGGGGTCTCCCCTCGCAGGTTAGAACCCTGCCTACTACGGATGGCGCTTACCCTTTTGTTTTAGTTTTCTGTGCCGATAATTGTGCCTTCCAAGGCCTTTGCTCTCTCTGCCGTAATTCCTTGAAGGCTTCTGCTCAGCGGTTTGTGGGGATTCTGCTGTTATATAAAAAGTAACAGGCCAATGTAACATGAGAGCCCGGATAGCTCAGTCGGTAGAGCATCAGACTTTTAATCTGAGGGTCCAGGGTTCAAGTCCCTTTTCGGGCGAAAGACAGTGATATGGTTGCTGGTCCAGCTATGCCGCTGACTCACTACACCGCCTAGTGTTTTTGTGCGTCTCCCTTGCTTGGCACACCTGAGTCTGATGGTCAGCTCGTTAGGAAAGAGCGCTCATGAAGTCAACTGAGTGAGTCAGATAAACGAGACCTAGGAAATTGGCAGTGCTGTGGTTCCAAAGGGTCAGTACTGAAAAAAAAAACCCGGATCACAGGATGAGACGTGGGCGCCAGCTTTCTCCTAGTTCGAATCGCCGTTTTGTCTTATGTAGGGCTAGCTTGCAGGTTCGGCTGGGTGAGTGAGCTGGCTACGGTGCGAGTGCATCAGGCGCCAGAGCGGTGTTCGGTCCTGATGGTCAGCTCGCTAGGAAAAAGTGCCCATGAAGTGAACTGAGTGAGACAGATAAACGAGACCTAGGAAATTGGCAGTGCTGTGGTTCCAAAGGGTCAGTACTGAAAAAAAAAACCCGGATCACAGGATGAGACGTGGGCGCCAGCTTTCTCCTAGTTCGAATCGCCGTTTTGTCTGATGTAGGGCTAGCTTGCAGGTTCGGCTGGGTGAGTGAGCTGGCTACGGTGCGAGTGCATCAGGCGCCAGAGCGGTGTTCGGTCCTGATGGTCAGCTCGCTAGGAAAAGTGCCCATGAAGTGAACTGAGTGAGACAGATAAGAGACCTAGGAAACTTGCAGTGCTGTGGGAGTGTAGGTTCAGCACTGAAAAACCCTCCTCTACAGGATGATATGTGGCAGCCTGCTTTGTCCTTATTGGGAACCCTGAGCTCCCGTAGTCGTGGCCGAGTGGTTAAGGCGATGGACTAGAAATCCATTGGGGTTTCCCCGCGCAGGTTCAAATCCTGCCGACTACGTTTTTTCTCCTCCACGCTGAGGAGACGAGGCCGTGCCACTTTATTGCATGTCCCTGGTACGCTTTCGTGCGACCCCCAAAGAACGGACAAACACGCCGCTGGACCTTTTAGCAGCCGTAGGCCAGTGGCACGCCGTGATCGTATAGTGGTTAGTACTCTGCGTTGTGGCCGCAGCAACCCCGGTTCGAATCCGGGTCACGGCAGCCTTTTAATCTGAGGGTCCAGGGTTCAAGTCCCTGTTCGGGTGAAAGACAGTCATATGGTTGCCGGTCCAGCTCTGCCGCTGACTCACTACACCACCACGTGTTTTTGTGCGTCTCCCTTGCTTGGCACACCTGAGTCTGATGGTCAGCTCGTTAGGAAAGAGCGCTCATGAAGTCACAGCTACCCTGGTTCGAATCTGGGTAACGGCAGCCTTTTGCTGTCGGGACACCGGGCTCCTTTTAGCCACCTCATCCTTAAGCTGGATTTTGTGTTTGAAGCTTGCTGGCGTCCGGTGCTGCCTTCCTGCAGCCAAGAGAGCTGGCCAGCTGCAGCCAGGTGTAGTCGTGGCCGAGACGTTAAGGCGATGGACTTGAAATCCATTGGGGTCTCCCCTCGCAGGTTAGAACCCTGCCTACTACGGATGGCGCTTACCCTTTTGTTTTAGTTTTCTGTGCCGATAATTGTGCCTTCCAAGGCCTTTGCTCTCTCTGCCGTAATTCCTTGAAGGCTTCTGCTCAGCGGTTTGTGGGGATTCTGCTGTTATATAAAAAGTAACAGGCCAATGTAACATGAGAGCCCGGATAGCTCAGTCGGTAGAGCATCAGACTTTTAATCTGAGGGTCCAGGGTTCAAGTCCCTTTTCGGGCGAAAGACAGTGATATGGTTGCTGGTCCAGCTATGCCGCTGACTCACTACACCGCCTAGTGTTTTTGTGCGTCTCCCTTGCTTGGCACACCTGAGTCTGATGGTCAGCTCGCTAGGAAAAAGTGCCCATGAAGTGAACTGAGTGAGACAGATAAACGAGACCTAGGAAATTGGCAGTGCTGTGGTTCCAAAGGGTCAGTACTGAAAAAAAAAACCCGGATCACAGGATGAGACGTGGGCGCCAGCTTTCTCCTAGTTCGAATCGCCGTTTTGTCTGATGTAGGGCTAGCTTGCAGGTTCGGCTGGGTGAGTGAGCTGGCTTACGGTGCGAGTGCATCAGGCGCCAGAGCGGTGTTCGGTCCTGATGGTCAGCTCGCTAGGAAAAGTGCCCATGAAGTGAACTGAGTGAGACAGATAAGAGACCTAGGAAACTTGCAGTGCTGTGGGAGTGTAGGGTCAGCACTGAAAAACCCTCCTCTACAGGATGATATGTGGCAGCCTGCTTTGTCCTTATTGGGAACCCTGAGCTCACGTAGTCGTGGCCGAGTGGTTAAGGCGATGGACTAGAAATCCATTGGGGTTTCCCCGCGCAGGTTCAAATCCTGCCGACTACGTTTTTTCTCCTCCACGCTGAGGAGACGAGGCCGTGCCACTTTATTGCATGTCCCTGGTACGCTTTCGTGCGACCCCCAAAGAACGGACAAACACGCCGCTGGACCTTTTAGCAGCCGTAGGCCGTGGCACGCCGTGATCGTATAGTGGTTAGTACTCTGTGTTGTGGCCGCAGCAACCCCGGTTCGAATCCGGGTCACGGCAGCCTTTTAATCTGAGGGTCCAGGGTTCAAGTCCCTGTTCGGGTGAAAGACAGTCATATGGTTGCCGGTCCAGCTCTGCCGCTGACTCACTACACCACCACGTGTTTTTGTGCGTCTCCCTTGCTTGGCACACCTGAGTCTGATGGTCAGCTCGTTAGGAAAGAGCGCTCATGAAGTCACAGCTACCCTGGTTCGAATCTGGGTAACGGCAGCCTTTTGCTGTCGGGACACCGGGCTCCTTTTAGCCACCTCATCCTTAAGCTGGATTTTGTGTTTGAAGCTTGCTGGCGTCCGGTGCTGCCTTCCTGCAGCCAAGAGAGCTGGCCAGCTGCAGCCAGGTGTAGTCGTGGCCGAGACGTTAAGGCGATGGACTTGAAATCCATTGGGGTCTCCCCTCGCAGGTTAGAACCCTGCCTACTACGGATGGCGCTTACCCTTTTGTTTTAGTTTTCTGTGCCGATAATTGTGCCTTCCAAGGCCTTTGCTCTCTCTGCCGTAATTCCTTGAAGGCTTCTGCTCAGCGGTTTGTGGGGATTCTGCTGTTATATAAAAAGTAACAGGCCAATGTATCATGAGAGCCCGGATAGCTCAGTCGGTAGAGCATCAGACTTTTAATCTGAGGGTCCAGGGTTCAAGTCCCTTTTCGGGCGAAAGACAGTGATATGGTTGCTGGTCCAGCTATGCCGCTGACTCACTACACCGCCTAGTGTTTTTGTGCGTCTCCCTTGCTTGGCACACCTGAGTCTGATGGTCAGCTCGTTAGGAAAGAGCGCTCATGAAGTCAACTGAGTGAGTCAGATAAACGAGACCTAGGAAATTGGCAGTGCTGTGGTTCCAAAGGGTCAGTACTGAAAAAAAAAAACCCGGATCACAGGATGAGACGTGGGCGCCAGCTTTCTCCTAGTTCGAATCGCCGTTTTGTCTGATGTAGGGCTAGCTTGCAGGTTCGGCTGGGTGAGTGAGCTGGCTACGGTGCGAGTGCATCAGGCGCCAGAGCGGTGTTCGGTCCTGATGGTCAGCTCGCTAGGAAAAAGTGCCCATGAAGTGAACTGAGTGAGACAGATAAACGAGACCTAGGAAATTGGCAGTGCTGTGGTTCCAAAGGGTCAGTACTGAAAAAAAAAACCCGGATCACAGGATGAGACGTGGGCGCCAGCTTTCTCCTAGTTCGAATCGCCGTTTTGTCTGATGTAGGGCTAGCTTGCAGGTTCGGCTGGGTGAGTGAGCTGGCTACGGTGCGAGTGCATCAGGCGCCAGAGCGGTGTTCGGTCCTGATGGTCAGCTCGCTAGGAAAAAGTGCCCATGAAGTGAACTGAGTGAGACAGATAAACGAGACCTAAGAAATTGGCAGTGCTGTGGTTCCAAAGGGTCAGTACTGAAAAAAAAAACCCGGATCACAGGATGAGACGTGGGCGCCAGCTTTCTCCTAGTTCGAATCGCCGTTTTGTCTGATGTAGGGCTAGCTTGCAGGTTCGGCTGGGTGAGTGAGCTGGCTACGGTGCGAGTGCATCAGGCGCCAGAGCGGTGTTCGGTCCTGATGGTCAGCTCGCTAGGAAAAGTGCCCATGAAGTGAACTGAGTGAGACAGATAAGAGACCTAGGAAACTTGCAGTGCTGTGGGAGTGTAGGTTCAGCACTGAAAAACCCTCCTCTACAGGATGATATGTGGCAGCCTGCTTTGTCCTTATTGGGAACCCTGAGCTCCCGTAGTCGTGGCCGAGTGGTTAAGGCGATGGACTAGAAATCCATTGGGGTTTCCCCGCGCAGGTTCAAATCCTGCCGACTACGTTTTTTCTCCTCCACGCTGAGGAGACGAGGCCGTGCCACTTTATTGCATGTCCCTGGTACGCTTTCGTGCGACCCCCAAAGAACGGACAAACACGCCGCTGGACCTTTTAGCAGCCGTAGGCCAGTGGCACGCCGTGATCGTATAGTGGTTAGTACTCTGCGTTGTGGCCGCAGCAACCCCGGTTCGAATCCGGGTCACGGCAGCCTTTTAATCTGAGGGTCCAGGGTTCAAGTCACAGCTACCCTGGTTCGAATCTGGGTAACGGCAGCCTTTTGCTGTCGGGACACCGGGCTCCTTTTAGCCACCTCATCCTTCAGCTGGATTTTGTGTTTGAAGCTTGCTGGCGTCCGGTGCTGCCTTCCTGCAGCCAAGAGAGCTGGCCAGCTGCAGCCAGGTGTAGTCGTGGCCGAGACGTTAAGGCGATGGACTTGAAATCCATTGGGGTCTCCCCTCGCAGGTTAGAACCCTGCCTACTACGGATGGCGCTTACCCTTTTGTTTTAGTTTTCTGTGCCGATAATTGTGCCTTCCAAGGCCTTTGCTCTCTCTGCCGTAATTCCTTGAAGGCTTCTGCTCAGCGGTTTGTGGGGATTCTGCTGTTATATAAAAAGTAACAGGCCAATGTAACATGAGAGCCCGGATAGCTCAGTCGGTAGAGCATCAGACTTTTAATCTGAGGGTCCAGGGTTCAAGTCCCTGTTCGGGCGAAAGACAGTGATATGGTTGCTGGTCCAGCTATGCCGCTGACTCACTACACTGCCAAGTGTTTTTGTGCGTCTCCCTTGCTTGGCACACCTGAGTCTGATGGTCAGCTCGTTAGGAAAGAGCGCTCATGAAGTCAACTGAGTGAGTCAGATAAACGAGACCTAGGAAATTGGCAGTGCTGTGGTTCCAAAGGGTCAGTACTGAAAAAAAAAACCCGGATCACAGGATGAGACGTGGGCGCCAGCTTTCTCCTAGTTCGAATCGCCGTTTTGTCTGATGTAGGGCTAGCTTGCAGGTTCGGCTGGGTGAGTGAGCTGGCTACGGTGCGAGTGCATCAGGCGCCAGAGAGGTGTTCGGTCCTGATGGTCAGCTCGCTAGGAAAAGTGCCCATGAAGTGAACTGAGTGAGACAGATAAGAGACCTAGGAAACTTGCAGTGCTGTGGGAGTGTAGGGTCAGCACTGAAAAACCCTCCTCTACAGGATGATATGTGGCAGCCTGCTTTGTCCTTATTGGGAACCCTGAGCTCCCGTAGTAGTGGCCGAGTGGTTAAGGCGATGGACTAGAAATCCATTGGGGTTTCCCCGCGCAGGTTCAAATCCTGCCGACTACGTTTTTTCTCCTCCACGCTGAGGAGACGAGGCCGTGCCACTTTATTGCATGTCCCTGGTACGCTTTCGTGCGACCCCCAAAGAACGGACAAACACGCCGCTGGACCTTTTAGCAGCCGTAGGCCAGTGGCACGCCGTGATCGTATAGTGGTTAGTACTCTGCGTTGTGGCCGCAGCAACCCCGGTTCGAATCCGGGTCACGGCAGCCTTTTAATCTGAGGGTCCAGGGTTCAAGTCACAGCTACCCTGGTTCGAATCTGGGTAACGGCAGCCTTTTGCTGTCGGGACACCGGGCTCCTTTTAGCCACCTCATCCTTCAGCTGGATTTTGTGTTTGAAGCTTGCTGGCGTCCGGTGCTGCCTTCCTGCAGCCAAGAGAGCTGGCCAGCTGCAGCCAGGTGTAGTCGTGGCCGAGACGTTAAGGCGATGGACTTGAAATCCATTGGGGTCTCCCCTCGCAGGTTAGAACCCTGCCTACTACGGGTGGCGCTTACCCTTTTGTTTTAGTTTTCTGTGCCGATAATTGTGCCTTCCAAGGCCTTTGCTCTCTCTGCCGTAATTCCTTGAAGGCTTCTGCTCAGCGGTTTGTGGGGATTCTGCTGTTATATAAAAAGTAACAGGCCAATGTAACATGAGAGCCCGGATAGCTCAGTTGGTAGAGCATCAGACTTTTAATCTGAGGGTCCAGGGTTCAAGTCCCTTTTCGGGCGAAAGACAGTGATATGGTTGCTGGTCCAGCTATGCCGCTGACTCACTACACCGCCTAGTGTTTTTGTGCGTCTCCCTTGCTTGGCACACCTGAGTCTGATGGTCAGCTCGTTAGGAAAAAGTGCCCATGAAGTGAACTGAGTGAGACAGATAAACGAGACCTAGGAAATTGGCAGTGCTGTGGTTCCAAAGGGTCAGTACTGAAAAAAAAAACCCGGATCACAGGATGAGACGTGGGCGCCAGCTTTCTCCTAGTTCGAATCGCCGTTTTGTCTGATGTAGGGCTAGCTTGCAGGTTCGGCTGGGTGAGTGAGCTGGCTACGGTGCGAGTGCATCAGGCGCCAGAGCGGTGTTCGGTCCTGATGGTCAGCTCGCTAGGAAAAGTGCCCATGAAGTGAACTGAGTGAGACAGATAAGAGACCTAGGAAACTTGCAGTGCTGTGGGAGTGTAGGGTCAGCACTGAAAAACCCTCCTCTACAGGATGATATGTGGCAGCCTGCTTTGTCCTTATTGGGAACCCTGAGCTCACGTAGTCGTGGCCGAGTGGTTAAGGCGATGGACTAGAAATCCATTGGGGTTTCCCCGCGCAGGTTCAAATCCTGCCGACTACGTTTTTTCTCCTCCACGCTGAGGAGACGAGGCCGTGCCACTTTATTGCATGTCCCTGTTACGCTTTCGTGCGACCCCCAAAGAACGGACAAACACGCCGCTGGACATTTTAGCAGCCATAGGCCAGTGGCACGCCGTGATCGTATAGTGGTTAGTACTCTGCGTT
>NC_136752.1:3405370-3407870 GCF_936440315.1 Barbus barbus
GTGCTGTGGTTCCAAAGGGTCAGTACTGAAAAAAAAAACCCGGATCACAGGATGAGACGTGGGCGCCAGCTTTCTCCTAGTTCGAATCGCCGTTTTGTCTGATGTAGGGCTAGCTTGCAGGTTCGGCTGGGTGAGTGAGCTGGCTACGGTGCGAGTGCATCAGGCGCCAGAGAGGTGTTCGGTCCTGATGGTCAGCTCGCTAGGAAAAGTGCCCATGAAGTGAACTGAGTGAGACAGATAAGAGACCTAGGAAACTTGCAGTGCTGTGGGAGTGTAGGGTCAGCACTGAAAAACCCTCCTCTACAGGATGATATGTGGCAGCCTGCTTTGTCCTTATTGGGAACCCTGAGCTCCCGTAGTAGTGGCCGAGTGGTTAAGGCGATGGACTAGAAATCCATTGGGGTTTCCCCGCGCAGGTTCAAATCCTGCCGACTACGTTTTTTCTCCTCCACGCTGAGGAGACGAGGCCGTGCCACTTTATTGCATGTCCCTGGTACGCTTTCGTGCGACCCCCAAAGAACGGACAAACACGCCGCTGGACCTTTTAGCAGCCGTAGGCCAGTGGCACGCCGTGATCGTATAGTGGTTAGTACTCTGCGTTGTGGCCGCAGCAACCCCGGTTCGAATCCGGGTCACGGCAGCCTTTTAATCTGAGGGTCCAGGGTTCAAGTCACAGCTACCCTGGTTCGAATCTGGGTAACGGCAGCCTTTTGCTGTCGGGACACCGGGCTCCTTTTAGCCACCTCATCCTTCAGCTGGATTTTGTGTTTGAAGCTTGCTGGCGTCCGGTGCTGCCTTCCTGCAGCCAAGAGAGCTGGCCAGCTGCAGCCAGGTGTAGTCGTGGCCGAGACGTTAAGGCGATGGACTTGAAATCCATTGGGGTCTCCCCTCGCAGGTTAGAACCCTGCCTACTACGGATGGCGCTTACCCTTTTGTTTTAGTTTTCTGTGCCGATAATTGTGCCTTCCAAGGCCTTTGCTCTCTCTGCCGTAATTCCTTGAAGGCTTCTGCTCAGCGGTTTGTGGGGATTCTGCTGTTATATAAAAAGTAACAGGCCAATGTAACATGAGAGCCCGGATAGCTCAGTTGGTAGAGCATCAGACTTTTAATCTGAGGGTCCAGGGTTCAAGTCCCTTTTCGGGCGAAAGACAGTGATATGGTTGCTGGTCCAGCTATGCCGCTGACTCACTACACCGCCTAGTGTTTTTGTGCGTCTCCCTTGCTTGGCACACCTGAGTCTGATGGTCAGCTCGTTAGGAAAGAGCGCTCATGAAGTCAACTGAGTGAGTCAGATAAACGAGACCTAGGAAATTGGCAGTGCTGTGGTTCCAAAGGGTCAGTACTGAAAAAAAAAACCCGGATCACAGGATGAGACGTGGGCGCCAGCTTTCTCCTAGTTCGAATCGCCGTTTTGTCTGATGTAGGGCTAGCTTGCAGGTTCGGCTGGGTGAGTGAGCTGGCTACGGTGCGAGTGCATCAGGCGCCAGAGCGGTGTTCGGTCCTGATGGTCAGCTCGCTAGGAAAAAGTGCCCATGAAGTGAACTGAGTGAGACAGATAAACGAGACCTAGGAAATTGGCAGTGCTGTGGTTCCAAAGGGTCAGTACTGAAAAAAAAAACCCGGATCACAGGATGAGACGTGGGCGCCAGCTTTCTCCTAGTTCGAATCGCCGTTTTGTCTGATGTAGGGCTAGCTTGCAGGTTCGGCTGGGTGAGTGAGCTGGCTACGGTGCGAGTGCATCAGGCGCCAGAGCGGTGTTCGGTCCTGATGGTCAGCTCGCTAGGAAAAGTGCCCATGAAGTGAACTGAGTGAGACAGATAAGAGACCTAGGAAACTTGCAGTGCTGTGGGAGTGTAGGGTCAGCACTGAAAAACCCTCCTCTACAGGATGATATGTGGCAGCCTGCTTTGTCCTTATTGGGAACCCTGAGCTCACGTAGTCGTGGCCGAGTGGTTAAGGCGATGGACTAGAAATCCATTGGGGTTTCCCCGCGCAGGTTCAAATCCTGCCGACTACGTTTTTTCTCCTCCACGCTGAGGAGACGAGGCCGTGCCACTTTATTGCATGTCCCTGTTACGCTTTCGTGCGACCCCCAAAGAACGGACAAACACGCCGCTGGACATTTTAGCAGCCATAGGCCAGTGGCACGCCGTGATCGTATAGTGGTTAGTACTCTGCGTTGTGGCCGCAGCAACCCCGGTTCGAATCCGGGTCACGGCAGCCTTTTAATCTGAGGGTCCAGGGTTCAAGTCCCTGTTCGGGTGAAAGACAGTCATATGGTTGCCGGTCCAGCTCTGCCGCTGACTCACTACACCACCTTAAGGCGATGGACTTGAAATCCATTGGGGTCTCCCCTCGCAGGTCAGAACCCTGCCTACTACGGATGGCGCTTACCCTTTTGTTTTAGTTTTCTGTGCCGATAATTGTGCCTTCCAAGGCCTTTGCTCTCTCTGCCGTAATTCCTTGAAGGCTTCTGCTCAGCGGTTTGTGGGGATTCTGC
>NC_136752.1:3420370-3435370 GCF_936440315.1 Barbus barbus
TCACTACACCACCACGTGTTTTTGTGCGTCTCCCTTGCTTGGCACACCTGAGTCTGATGGTCAGCTCGTTAGGAAAGAGCGCTCATGAAGTCACAGCTACCCTGGTTCGAATCTGGGTAACGGCAGCCTTTTGCTGTCGGGACACCGGGCTCCTTTTAGCCACCTCATCCTTAAGCTGGATTTTGTGTTTGAAGCTTGCTGGCGTCCGGTGCTGCCTTCCTGCAGCCAAGAGAGCTGGCCAGCTGCAGCCAGGTGTAGTCGTGGCCGAGACGTTAAGGCGATGGACTTGAAATCCATTGGGGTCTCCCCTCGCAGGTTAGAACCCTGCCTACTACGGATGGCGCTTACCCTTTTGTTTTAGTTTTCTGTGCCGATAATTGTGCCTTCCAAGGCCTTTGCTCTCTCTGCCGTAATTCCTTGAAGGCTTCTGCTCAGCGGTTTGTGGGGATTCTGCTGTTATATAAAAAGTAACAGGCCAATGTAACATGAGAGCCCGGATAGCTCAGTCGGTAAAGCATCAGACTTTTAATCTGAGGGTCCAGGGTTCAAGTCCCTTTTCGGGCGAAAGACAGTGATATGGTTGCTGGTCCAGCTATGCCGCTGACTCACTACACCGCCTAGTGTTTTTGTGCGTCTCCCTTGCTTGGCACACCTGAGTCTGATGGTCAGCTCGTTAGGAAAGAGCGCTTATGAAGTCAACTGAGTGAGTCAGATAAACGAGACCTAGGAAATTGGCAGTGCTGTGGTTCCAAAGGGTCAGTACTGAAAAAAAAAACCCGGATCACAGGATGAGACGTGGGCGCCAGCTTTCTCCTAGTTCGAATCGCCGTTTTGTCTGATGTAGGGCTAGCTTGCAGGTTCGGCTGGGTGAGTGAGCTGGCTACGGTGCGAGTGCATCAGGCGCCAGAGCGGTGTTCGGTCCTGATGGTCAGCTCGCTAGGAAAAAGTGCCCATGAAGTGAACTGAGTGAGACAGATAAACGAGACCTAGGAAATTGGCAGTGCTGTGGTTCCAAAGGGTCAGTACTGAAAAAAAAAACCCGGATCACAGGATGAGACGTGGGCGCCAGCTTTCTCCTAGTTCGAATCGCCGTTTTGTCTGATGTAGGGCTAGCTTGCAGGTTCGGCTGGGTGAGTGAGCTGGCTACGGTGCGAGTGCATCAGGCGCCAGAGCGGTGTTCGGTCCTGATGGTCAGCTCGCTAGGAAAAAGTGCCCATGAAGTGAACTGAGTGAGACAGATAAACGAGACCTAGGAAATTGGCAGTGCTGTGGTTCCAAAGGGTCAGTACTGAAAAAAAAAACCCGGATCACAGGATGAGACGTGGGCGCCAGCTTTCTCCTAGTTCGAATCGCCGTTTTGTCTGATGTAGGGCTAGCTTGCAGGTTCGGCTGGGTGAGTGAGCTGGCTACGGTGCGAGTGCATCAGGCGCCAGAGCGGTGTTCGGTCCTGATGGTCAGCTCGCTAGGAAAAGTGCCCATGAAGTGAACTGAGTGAGACAGATAAGAGACCTAGGAAACTTGCAGTGCTGTGGGAGTGTAGGTTCAGCACTGAAAAACCCTCCTCTACAGGATGATATGTGGCAGCCTGCTTTGTCCTTATTGGGAACCCTGAGCTCCCGTAGTCGTGGCCGAGTGGTTAAGGCGATGGACTAGAAATCCATTGGGGTTTCCCCGCGCAGGTTCAAATCCTGCCGACTACGTTTTTTCTCCTCCACGCTGAGGAGACGAGGCCGTGCCACTTTATTGCATGTCCCTGGTACGCTTTCGTGCGACCCCCAAAGAACGGACAAACACGCCGCTGGACCTTTTAGCAGCCGTAGGCCAGTGGCACGCCGTGATCGTATAGTGGTTAGTACTCTGCGTTGTGGCCGCAGCAACCCCGGTTCGAATCCGGGTCACGGCAGCCTTTTAATCTGAGGGTCCAGGGTTCAAGTCACAGCTACCCTGGTTCGAATCTGGGTAACGGCAGCCTTTTGCTGTCGGGACACCGGGCTCCTTTTAGCCACCTCATCCTTCAGCTGGATTTTGTGTTTGAAGCTTGCTGGCGTCCGGTGCTGCCTTCCTGCAGCCAAGAGAGCTGGCCAGCTGCAGCCAGGTGTAGTCGTGGCCGAGACGTTAAGGCGATGGACTTGAAATCCATTGGGGTCTCCCCTCGCAGGTTAGAACCCTGCCTACTACGGATGGCGCTTACCCTTTTGTTTTAGTTTTCTGTGCCGATAATTGTGCCTTCCAAGGCCTTTGCTCTCTCTGCCGTAATTCCTTGAAGGCTTCTGCTCAGCGGTTTGTGGGGATTCTGCTGTTATATAAAAAGTAACAGGCCAATGTAACATGAGAGCCCGGATAGCTCAGTCGGTAGAGCATCAGACTTTTAATCTGAGGGTCCAGGGTTCAAGTCCCTGTTCGGGCGAAAGACAGTGATATGGTTGCTGGTCCAGCTATGCCGCTGACTCACTACACTGCCAAGTGTTTTTGTGCGTCTCCCTTGCTTGGCACACCTGAGTCTGATGGTCAGCTCGTTAGGAAAGAGCGCTCATGAAGTCAACTGAGTGAGTCAGATAAACGAGACCTAGGAAATTGGCAGTGCTGTGGTTCCAAAGGGTCAGTACTGAAAAAAAAACCCGGATCACAGGATGAGACGTGGGCGCCAGCTTTCTCCTAGTTCGAATCGCCGTTTTGTCTGATGTAGGGCTAGCTTGCAGGTTCGGCTGGGTGAGTGAGCTGGCTACGGTGCGAGTGCATCAGGCGCCAGAGAGGTGTTCGGTCCTGATGGTCAGCTCGCTAGGAAAAGTGCCCATGAAGTGAACTGAGTGAGACAGATAAGAGACCTAGGAAACTTGCAGTGCTGTGGGAGTGTAGGGTCAGCACTGAAAAACCCTCCTCTACAGGATGATATGTGGCAGCCTGCTTTGTCCTTATTGGGAACCCTGAGCTCCCGTAGTAGTGGCCGAGTGGTTAAGGCGATGGACTAGAAATCCATTGGGGTTTCCCCGCGCAGGTTCAAATCCTGCCGACTACGTTTTTTCTCCTCCACGCTGAGGAGACGAGGCCGTGCCACTTTATTGCATGTCCCTGGTACGCTTTCGTGCGACCCCCAAAGAACGGACAAACACGCCGCTGGACCTTTTAGCAGCCGTAGGCCAGTGGCACGCCGTGATCGTATAGTGGTTAGTACTCTGCGTTGTGGCCGCAGCAACCCCGGTTCGAATCCGGGTCACGGCAGCCTTTTAATCTGAGGGTCCAGGGTTCAAGTCACAGCTACCCTGGTTCGAATCTGGGTAACGGCAGCCTTTTGCTGTCGGGACACCGGGCTCCTTTTAGCCACCTCATCCTTCAGCTGGATTTTGTGTTTGAAGCTTGCTGGCGTCCGGTGCTGCCTTCCTGCAGCCAAGAGAGCTGGCCAGCTGCAGCCAGGTGTAGTCGTGGCCGAGACGTTAAGGCGATGGACTTGAAATCCATTGGGGTCTCCCCTCGCAGGTTAGAACCCTGCCTACTACGGATGGCGCTTACCCTTTTGTTTTAGTTTTCTGTGCCGATAATTGTGCCTTCCAAGGCCTTTGCTCTCTCTGCCGTAATTCCTTGAAGGCTTCTGCTCAGCGGTTTGTGGGGATTCTGCTGTTATATAAAAAGTAACAGGCCAATGTAACATGAGAGCCCGGATAGCTCAGTTGGTAGAGCATCAGACTTTTAATCTGAGGGTCCAGGGTTCAAGTCCCTTTTCGGGCGAAAGACAGTGATATGGTTGCTGGTCCAGCTATGCCGCTGACTCACTACACCGCCTAGTGTTTTTGTGCGTCTCCCTTGCTTGGCACACCTGAGTCTGATGGTCAGCTCGTTAGGAAAGAGCGCTCATGAAGTCAACTGAGTGAGTCAGATAAACGAGACCTAGGAAATTGGCAGTGCTGTGGTTCCAAAGGGTCAGTACTGAAAAAAAAAACCCGGATCACAGGATGAGACGTGGGCGCCAGCTTTCTCCTAGTTCGAATCGCCGTTTTGTCTGATGTAGGGCTAGCTTGCAGGTTCGGCTGGGTGAGTGAGCTGGCTACGGTGCGAGTGCATCAGGCGCCAGAGCGGTGTTCTGTCCTGATGGTCAGCTAGCTAGGAAAAAGTGCCCATGAAGTGAACTGAGTGAGACAGATAAACGAGACCTAGGAAATTGGCAGTGCTGTGGTTCCAAAGGGTCAGTACTGAAAAAAAAAACCCGGATCACAGGATGAGACGTGGGCGCCAGCTTTCTTCTAGTTCGAATCGCCGTTTTGTCTGATGTAGGGCTAGCTTGCAGGTTCGGCTGGGTGAGTGAGCTGGCTACGGTGCGAGTGCATCAGGCGCCAGAGCGGTGTTCGGTCCTGATGGTCAGCTCGCTAGGAAAAGTGCCCATGAAGTGAACTGAGTGAGACAGATAAGAGACCTAGGAAACTTGCAGTGCTGTGGGAGTGTAGGGTCAGCACTGAAAAACCCTCCTCTACAGGATGATATGTGGCAGCCTGCTTTGTCCTTATTGGGAACCCTGAGCTCACGTAGTCGTGGCCGAGTGGTTAAGGCGATGGACTAGAAATCCATTGGGGTTTCCCCGCGCAGGTTCAAATCCTGCCGACTACGTTTTTTCTCCTCCACGCTGAGGAGACGAGGCCGTGCCACTTTATTGCATGTCCCTGTTACGCTTTCGTGCGACCCCCAAAAAACGGACAAACACGCCGCTGGACATTTTAGCAGCCATAGGCCAGTGGCACGCCGTGATCGTATAGTGGTTAGTACTCTGCGTTGTGGCCGCAGCAACCCCGGTTCGAATCCGGGTCACGGCAGCCTTTTAATCTGAGGGTCCAGGGTTCAAGTCCCTGTTCGGGTGAAAGACAGTCATATGGTTGCCGGTCCAGCTCTGCCGCTGACTCACTACACCACCTTAAGGCGATGGACTTGAAATCCATTGGGGTCTCCCCTCGCAGGTTAGAACCCTGCCTACTACGGATGGCGCTTACCCTTTTGTTTTAGTTTTCTGTGCCGATAATTGTGCCTTCCAAGGCCTTTGCTCTCTCTGCCGTAATTCCTTGAAGGCTTCTGCTCAGCGGTTTGTGGGGATTCTGCTGTTATATAAAAAGTAACAGGCCAATGTAACATGAGAGCCCGGATAGCTCAGTCGGTAGAGCATCAGACTTTTAATCTGAGGGTCCAGGGTTCAAGTCCCTTTTCGGGCGAAAGACAGTGATATGGTTGCTGGTCCAGCTATGCCGCTGACTCACTACACCGCCTAGTGTTTTTGTGCGTCTCCCTTGCTTGGCACACCTGAGTCTGATGGTCAGCTCGTTAGGAAAGAGCGCTCATGAAGTCAACTGAGTGAGTCAGATAAACGAGACCTAGGAAATTGGCAGTGCTGTGGTTCCAAAGGGTCAGTACTGAAAAAAAAAACCCGGATCACAGGATGAGACGTGGGCGCCAGCTTTCTCCTAGTTCGAATCGCCGTTTTGTCTGATGTAGGGCTAGCTTGCAGGTTCGGCTGGGTGAGTGAGCTGGCTACGGTGCGAGTGCATCAGGCGCCAGAGCGGTGTTCGGTCCTGATGGTCAGCTCGCTAGGAAAAAGTGCCCATGAAGTGAACTGAGTGAGACAGATAAACGAGACCTAGGAAATTGGCAGTGCTGTGGTTCCAAAGGGTCAGTACTGAAAAAAAAAACCCGGATCACAGGATGAGACGTGGGCGCCAGCTTTCTCCTAGTTCGAATCGCCGTTTTGTCTGATGTAGGGCTAGCTTGCAGGTTCGGCTGGGTGAGTGAGCTGGCTACGGT
Organism: Barbus barbus; assembly: GCF_936440315.1. Taxonomy (NCBI): domain Eukaryota; kingdom Metazoa; phylum Chordata; class Actinopteri; order Cypriniformes; family Cyprinidae; genus Barbus; species Barbus barbus. Next base: position 3,426,146 of record NC_136752.1, read on the forward strand.
GCGAGTGCATCAGGCGCCAGAGCGGTGTTCGGTCCTGATGGTCAGCTCGCTAGGAAAAGTGCCCATGAAGTGAACTGAGTGAGACAGATAAGAGACCTAGGAAACTTGCAGTGCTGTGGGAGTGTAGGGTCAGCACTGAAAAACCCTCCTCTACAGGATGATATGTGGCAGCCTGCTTCGTCCTTATTGGGAACTCTGAGCTCACGTAGTCGTGGCCGAGTGGTTAAGGCGATGTACTAGAAATCCATTGGGGTTTCCCCGCGCAGGTTCAAATCCTGCCGACTACGTTTTTTCTCCTCCACGCTGAGGAGACGAGGCCGTGCCACTTTATTGCATGTCCCTGGTACGCTTTCGTGCGACCCCCAAAAAACGGACAAACACGCCGCTGGACCTTTTAGCAGCCATAGGCCAGTGGCACGCCGTGATCGTATAGTGGTTAGTACTCTGCGTTGTGGCCGCAGCAACCCCGGTTCGAATCCGGGTCACGGCAGCCTTTTAATCTGAGGGTCCAGGGTTCAAGTCCCTGTTCGGGTGAAAGACAGTCATATGGTTGCCGGTCCAGCTCTGCCGCTGACTCACTACACCACCTTAAGGCGATGGACTTGAAATCCATTGGGGTCTCCCCTCGCAGGTTAGAACCCTGCCTACTACGGATGGCGCTTACCCTTTTGTTTTAGTTTTCTGTGCCGATAATTGTGCCTTCCAAGGCCTTTGCTCTCTCTGCCGTAATTCCTTGAAGGCTTCTGCTCAGCGGTTTGTGGGGATTCTGCTGTTATATAAAAAGTAACAGGCCAATGTAACATGAGAGCCCGGATAGCTCAGTCGGTAGAGCATCAGACTTTTAATCTGAGGGTCCAGGGTTCAAGTCCCTTTTCGGGCGAAAGACAGTGATATGGTTGCTGGTCCAGCTATGCCGCTGACTCACTACACCGCCTAGTGTTTTTGTGCGTCTCCCTTGCTTGGCACACCTGAGTCTGATGGTCAGCTCGTTAGGAAAGAGCGCTCATGAAGTCAACTGAGTGAGTCAGATAAACGAGACCTAGGAAATTGGCAGTGCTGTGGTTCCAAAGGGTCAGTACTGAAAAAAAAAACCCGGATCACAGGATGAGACGTGGGCGCCAGCTTTCTCCTAGTTCGAATCGCCGTTTTGTCTGATGTAGGGCTAGCTTGCAGGTTCGGCTGGGTGAGTGAGCTGGCTACGGTGCGAGTGCATCAGGCGCCAGAGCGGTGTTCGGTCCTGATGGTCAGCTCGCTAGGAAAAAGTGCCCATGAAGTGAACTGAGTGAGACAGATAAACGAGACCTAGGAAATTGGCAGTGCTGTGGTTCCAAAGGGTCAGTACTGAAAAAAAAAACCCGGATCACAGGATGAGACGTGGGCGCCAGCTTTCTCCTAGTTCGAATCGCCGTTTTGTCTGATGTAGGGCTAGCTTGCAGGTTCGGCTGGGTGAGTGAGCTGGCTACGGTGCGAGTGCATCAGGCGCCAGAGCGGTGTTCGGTCCTGATGGTCAGCTCGCTAGGAAAAGTGCCCATGAAGTGAACTGAGTGAGACAGATAAGAGACCTAGGAAACTTGCAGTGCTGTGGGAGTGTAGGGTCAGCACTGAAAAACCCTCCTCTACAGGATGATATGTGGCAGCCTGCTTCGTCCTTATTGGGAACTCTGAGCTCACGTAGTCGTGGCCGAGTGGTTAAGGCGATGTACTAGAAATCCATTGGGGTTTCCCCGCGCAGGTTCAAATCCTGCCGACTACGTTTTTTCTCCTCCACGCTGAGGAGACGAGGCCGTGCCACTTTATTGCATGTCCCTGGTACGCTTTCGTGCGACCCCCAAAAAACGGACAAACACGCCGCTGGACCTTTTAGCAGCCATAGGCCAGTGGCACGCCGTGATCGTATAGTGGTTAGTACTCTGCGTTGTGGCCGCAGCAACCCCGGTTCGAATCCGGGTCACGGCAGCCTTTTAATCTGAGGGTCCAGGGTTCAAGTCCCTGTTCGGGTGAAAGACAGTCATATGGTTGCCGGTCCAGCTCTGCCGCTGACTCACTACACCACCTTAAGGCGATGGACTTGAAATCCATTGGGGTCTCCCCTCGCAGGTTAGAACCCTGCCTACTACGGATGGCGCTTACCCTTTTGTTTTAGTTTTCTGTGCCGATAATTGTGCCTTCCAAGGCCTTTGCTCTCTCTGCCGTAATTCCTTGAAGGCTTCTGCTCAGCGGTTTGTGGGATTCTGCTGTTATATAAAAAGTAACAGGCCAATGTAACATGAGAGCCCGGATAGCTCAGTCGGTAGAGCATCAGACTTTTAATCTGAGGGTCCAGGGTTCAAGTCACTTTTCGGGCGAAAGACAGTGATATGGTTGCTGGTCCAGCTATGCCGCTGACTCACTACACCGCCTAGTGTTTTTGTGCGTCTCCCTTGCTTGGCACACCTGAGTCTGATGGTCAGCTCGTTAGGAAAGAGCGCTCATGAAGTCAACTGAGTGAGTCAGATAAACGAGACCTAGGAAATTGGCAGTGCTGTGGTTCCAAAGGGTCAGTACTGAAAAAAAAAACCCGGATCACAGGATGAGACGTGGGCGCCAGCTTTCTCCTAGTTCGAATCGCCGTTTTGTCTGATGTAGGGCTAGCTTGCAGGTTCGGCTGGGTGAGTGAGCTGGCTACGGTGCGAGTGCATCAGGCGCCAGAGCGGTGTTCGGTCCTGATGGTCAGCTCGCTAGGAAAAAGTGCCCATGAAGTGAACTGAGTGAGACAGATAAACGAGACCTAGGAAATTGGCAGTGCTGTGGTTCCAAAGGGTCAGTACTGAAAAAAAAAACCCGGATCACAGGATGAGACGTGGGCGCCAGCTTTCTCCTAGTTCGAATCGCCGTTTTGTCTGATGTAGGGCTAGCTTGCAGGTTCGGCTGGGTGAGTGAGCTGGCTACGGTGCGAGTGCATCAGGCGCCAGAGCGGTGTTCGGTCCTGATGGTCAGCTCGCTAGGAAAAGTGCCCATGAAGTGAACTGAGTGAGACAGATAAGAGACCTAGGAAACTTGCAGTGCTGTGGGAGTGTAGGGTCAGCACTGAAAAACCCTCCTCTACAGGATGATATGTGGCAGCCTGCTTTGTCCTTATTGGGAACCCTGAGCTCCCGTAGTCGTGGCCGAGTGGTTAAGGCGATGGACTAGAAATCCATTGGGGTTTCCCCGTGCAGGTTCAAATCCTGCCGACTACGTTTTTTCTCCTCCACGCTGAGGAGACGAGGCCGTGCCACTTTATTGCATGTCCCTGGTACGCTTTCGTGCGACCCCCAAAGAACGGACAAACACGCCGCTGGACCTTTTAGCAGCCGTAGGCCAGTGGCACGCCGTGATCGTATAGTGGTTAGTACTCTGCGTTGTGGCCGCAGCAACCCCGGTTCGAATCCGGGTCACGGCAGCCTTTTAATCTGAGGGTCCAGGGTTCAAGTCCCTTTTCGGGCGAAAGACAGTGATATGGTTGCTGGTCCAGCTATGCCGCTGACTCACTACACCGCCTAGTGTTTTTGTGCGTCTCCCTTGCTTGGCACACCTGAGTCTGATGGTCAGCTCGTTAGGAAAGAGCGCTCATGAAGTCAACTGAGTGAGTCAGATAAACGAGACCTAGGAAATTGGCAGTGCTGTGGTTCCAAAGGGTCAGTACTGAAAAAAAAAACCCGGATCACAGGATGAGACGTGGGCGCCAGCTTTCTCCTAGTTCGAATCGCCGTTTTGTCTGATGTAGGGCTAGCTTGCAGGTTCGGCTGGGTGAGTGAGCTGGCTACGGTGCGAGTGCATCAGGCGCCAGAGCGGTGTTCGGTCCTGATGGTCAGCTCGCTAGGAAAAAGTGCCCATGAAGTGAACTGAGTGAGACAGATAAACGAGACCTAGGAAATTGGCAGTGCTGTGGTTCCAAAGGGTCAGTACTGAAAAAAAAAACCCGGATCACAGGATGAGACGTGGGCGCCAGCTTTCTCCTAGTTCGAATCGCCGTTTTGTCTGATGTAGGGCTAGCTTGCAGGTTCGGCTGGGTGAGTGAGCTGGCTACGGTGCGAGTGCATCAGGCGCCAGAGCGGTGTTCGGTCCTGATGGTCAGCTCGCTAGGAAAAGTGCCCATGAAGTGAACTGAGTGAGACAGATAAGAGACCTAGGAAACTTGCAGTGCTGTGGGAGTGTAGGGTCAGCACTGAAAAACCCTCCTCTACAGGATGATATGTGGCAGCCTGCTTCGTCCTTATTGGGAACTCTGAGCTCACGTAGTCGTGGCCGAGTGGTTAAGGCGATGTACTAGAAATCCATTGGGGTTTCCCCGCGCAGGTTCAAATCCTGCCGACTACGTTTTTTCTCCTCCACGCTGAGGAGACGAGGCCGTGCCACTTTATTGCATGTCCCTGGTACGCTTTCGTGCGACCCCCAAAAAACGGACAAACACGCCGCTGGACCTTTTAGCAGCCATAGGCCAGTGGCACGCCGTGATCGTATAGTGGTTAGTACTCTGCGTTGTGGCCGCAGCAACCCCGGTTCGAATCCGGGTCACGGCAGCCTTTTAATCTGAGGGTCCAGGGTTCAAGTCCCTGTTCGGGTGAAAGACAGTCATATGGTTGCCGGTCCAGCTCTGCCGCTGACTCACTACACCACCTTAAGGCGATGGACTTGAAATCCATTGGGGTCTCCCCTCGCAGGTTAGAACCCTGCCTACTACGGATGGCGCTTACCCTTTTGTTTTAGTTTTCTGTGCCGATAATTGTGCCTTCCAAGGCCTTTGCTCTCTCTGCCGTAATTCCTTGAAGGCTTCTGCTCAGCGGTTTGTGGGATTCTGCTGTTATATAAAAAGTAACAGGCCAATGTAACATGAGAGCCCGGATAGCTCAGTCGGTAGAGCATCAGACTTTTAATCTGAGGGTCCAGGGTTCAAGTCACTTTTCGGGCGAAAGACAGTGATATGGTTGCTGGTCCAGCTATGCCGCTGACTCACTACACCGCCTAGTGTTTTTGTGCGTCTCCCTTGCTTGGCACACCTGAGTCTGATGGTCAGCTCGTTAGGAAAGAGCGCTCATGAAGTCAACTGAGTGAGTCAGATAAACGAGACCTAGGAAATTGGCAGTGCTGTGGTTCCAAAGGGTCAGTACTGAAAAAAAAAACCCGGATCACAGGATGAGACGTGGGCGCCAGCTTTCTCCTAGTTCGAATCGCCGTTTTGTCTGATGTAGGGCTAGCTTGCAGGTTCGGCTGGGTGAGTGAGCTGGCTACGGTGCGAGTGCATCAGGCGCCAGAGCGGTGTTCGGTCCTGATGGTCAGCTCGCTAGGAAAAAGTGCCCATGAAGTGAACTGAGTGAGACAGATAAACGAGACCTAGGAAATTGGCAGTGCTGTGGTTCCAAAGGGTCAGTACTGAAAAAAAAAACCCGGATCACAGGATGAGACGTGGGCGCCAGCTTTCTCCTAGTTCGAATCGCCGTTTTGTCTGATGTAGGGCTAGCTTGCAGGTTCGGCTGGGTGAGTGAGCTGGCTACGGTGCGAGTGCATCAGGCGCCAGAGCGGTGTTCGGTCCTGATGGTCAGCTCGCTAGGAAAAGTGCCCATGAAGTGAACTGAGTGAGACAGATAAGAGACCTAGGAAACTTGCAGTGCTGTGGGAGTGTAGGGTCAGCACTGAAAAACCCTCCTCTACAGGATGATATGTGGCAGCCTGCTTTGTCCTTATTGGGAACCCTGAGCTCCCGTAGTCGTGGCCGAGTGGTTAAGGCGATGGACTAGAAATCCATTGGGGTTTCCCCGTGCAGGTTCAAATCCTGCCGACTACGTTTTTTCTCCTCCACGCTGAGGAGACGAGGCCGTGCCACTTTATTGCATGTCCCTGGTACGCTTTCGTGCGACCCCCAAAGAACGGACAAACACGCCGCTGGACCTTTTAGCAGCCGTAGGCCAGTGGCACGCCGTGATCGTATAGTGGTTAGTACTCTGCGTTGTGGCCGCAGCAACCCCGGTTCGAATCCGGGTCACGGCAGCCTTTTAATCTGAGGGTCCAGGGTTCAAGTCCCTTTTCGGGCGAAAGACAGTGATATGGTTGCTGGTCCAGCTATGCCGCTGACTCACTACACCGCCTAGTGTTTTTGTGCGTCTCCCTTGCTTGGCACACCTGAGTCTGATGGTCAGCTCGTTAGGAAAGAGCGCTCATGAAGTCAACTGAGTGAGTCAGATAAACGAGACCTAGGAAATTGGCAGTGCTGTGGTTCCAAAGGGTCAGTACTGAAAAAAAAAAACCCGGATCACAGGATGAGACGTGGGCGCCAGCTTTCTCCTAGTTCGAATCGCCGTTTTGTCTGATGTAGGGCTAGCTTGCAGGTTCGGCTGGGTGAGTGAGCTGGCTACGGTGCGAGTGCATCAGGCGCCAGAGCGGTGTTCGGTCCTGATGGTCAGCTAGCTAGGAAAAAGTGCCCATGAAGTGAACTGAGTGAGACAGATAAACGAGACCTAGGAAATTGGCAGTGCTGTGGTTCCAAAGGGTCAGTACTGAAAAAAAAAACCCGGATCACAGGATGAGACGTGGGCGCCAGCTTTCTTCTAGTTCGAATCGCCGTTTTGTCTGATGTAGGGCTAGCTTGCAGGTTCGGCTGGGTGAGTGAGCTGGCTACGGTGCGAGTGCATCAGGCGCCAGAGCGGTGTTCGGTCCTGATGGTCAGCTCGCTAGGAAAAGTGCCCATGAAGTGAACTGAGTGAGACAGATAAGAGACCTAGGAAACTTGCAGTGCTGTGGGAGTGTAGGGTCAGCACTGAAAAACCCTCCTCTACAGGATGATATGTGGCAGCCTGCTTTGTCCTTATTGGGAACCCTGAGCTCACGTAGTCGTGGCCGAGTGGTTAAGGCGATGGACTAGAAATCCATTGGGGTTTCCCCGCGCAGGTTCAAATCCTGCCGACTACGTTTTTTCTCCTCCACGCTGAGGAGACGAGGCCGTGCCACTTTATTGCATGTCCCTGTTACGCTTTCGTGCGACCCCCAAAAAACGGACAAACACGCCGCTGGACATTTTAGCAGCCATAGGCCAGTGGCACGCCGTGATCGTATAGTGGTTAGTACTCTGCGTTGTGGCCGCAGCAACCCCGGTTCGAATCCGGGTCACGGCAGCCTTTTAATCTGAGGGTCCAGGGTTCAAGTCCCTGTTCGGGTGAAAGACAGTCATATGGTTGCCGGTCCAGCTCTGCCGCTGACTCACTACACCACCTTAAGGCGATGGACTTGAAATCCATTGGGGTCTCCCCTCGCAGGTTAGAACCCTGCCTACTACGGATGGCGCTTACCCTTTTGTTTTAGTTTTCTGTGCCGATAATTGTGCCTTCCAAGGCCTTTGCTCTCTCTGCCGTAATTCCTTGAAGGCTTCTGCTCAGCGGTTTGTGGGGATTCTGCTGTTATATAAAAAGTAACAGGCCAATGTAACATGAGAGCCCGGATAGCTCAGTCGGTAGAGCATCAGACTTTTAATCTGAGGGTCCAGGGTTCAAGTCCCTTTTCGGGCGAAAGACAGTGATATGGTTGCTGGTCCAGCTATGCCGCTGACTCACTACACCGCCTAGTGTTTTTGTGCGTCTCCCTTGCTTGGCACACCTGAGTCTGATGGTCAGCTCGTTAGGAAAGAGCGCTCATGAAGTCAACTGAGTGAGTCAGATAAACGAGACCTAGGAAATTGGCAGTGCTGTGGTTCCAAAGGGTCAGTACTGAAAAAAAAAACCCGGATCACAGGATGAGACGTGGGCGCCAGCTTTCTCCTAGTTCGAATCGCCGTTTTGTCTGATGTAGGGCTAGCTTGCAGGTTCGGCTGGGTGAGTGAGCTGGCTACGGTGCGAGTGCATCAGGCGCCAGAGCGGTGTTCGGTCCTGATGGTCAGCTCGCTAGGAAAAAGTGCCCATGAAGTGAACTGAGTGAGACAGATAAACGAGACCTAGGAAATTGGCAGTGCTGTGGTTCCAAAGGGTCAGTACTGAAAAAAAAACCCCGGATCACAGGATGAGACGTGGGCGCCAGCTTTCTCCTAGTTCGAATCGCCGTTTTGTCTGATGTAGGGCTAGCTTGCAGGTTCGGCTGGGTGAGTGAGCTGGCTACGGTGCGAGTGCATCAGGCGCCAGAGCGGTGTTCGGTCCTGATGGTCAGCTCGCTAGGAAAAGTGCCCATGAAGTGAACTGAGTGAGACAGATAAGAGACCTAGGAAACTTGCAGTGCTGTGGGAGTGTAGGGTCAGCACTGAAAAACCCTCCTCTACAGGATGATATGTGGCAGCCTGCTTCGTCCTTATTGGGAACCCTGAGCTCACGTAGTCGTGGCCGAGTGGTTAAGGCGATGTACTAGAAATCCATTGGGGTTTCCCCGCGCAGGTTCAAATCCTGCCGACTACGTTTTTTCTCCTCCACGCTGAGGAGACGAGGCCGTGCCACTTTATTGCATGTCCCTGGTACGCTTTCGTGCGACCCCCAAAAAACGGACAAACACGCCGCTGGACCTTTTAGCAGCCATAGGCCAGTGGCACGCCGTGATCGTATAGTGGTTAGTACTCTGCGTTGTGGCCGCAGCAACCCCGGTTCGAATCCGGGTCACGGCAGCCTTTTAATCTGAGGGTCCAGGGTTCAAGTCCCTGTTCGGGTGAAAGACAGTCATATGGTTGCCGGTCCAGCTCTGCCGCTGACTCACTACACCACCTTAAGGCGATGGACTTGAAATCCATTGGGGTCTCCCCTCGCAGGTTAGAACCCTGCCTACTACGGATGGCGCTTACCCTTTTGTTTTAGTTTTCTGTGCCGATAATTGTGCCTTCCAAGGCCTTTGCTCTCTCTGCCGTAATTCCTTGAAGGCTTCTGCTCAGCGGTTTGTGGGGATTCTGCTGTTATATAAAAAGTAACAGGCCAATGTAACATGAGAGCCCGGATAGCTCAGTCGGTAGAGCATCAGACTTTTAATCTGAGGGTCCAGGGTTCAAGTCACTTTTCGGGCGAAAGACAGTGATATGGTTGCTGGTCCAGCTATGCCGCTGACTCACTACACCGCCTAGTGTTTTTGTGCGTCTCCCTTGCTTGGCACACCTGAGTCTGATGGTCAGCTCGTTAGGAAAGAGCGCTCATGAAGTCAACTGAGTGAGTCAGATAAACGAGACCTAGGAAATTGGCAGTGCTGTGGTTCCAAAGGGTCAGTACTGAAAAAAAAAACCCGGATCACAGGATGAGACGTGGGCGCCAG
>NC_136752.1:3440370-3457870 GCF_936440315.1 Barbus barbus
GCGTCTCCCTTGCTTGGCACACCTGAGTCTGATGGTCAGCTCGCTAGGAAAAAGTGCCCATGAAGTGAACTGAGTGAGACAGATAAACGAGACCTAGGAAATTGGCAGTGCTGTGGTTCCAAAGGGTCAGTACTGAAAAAAAAAACCCGGATCACAGGATGAGACGTGGGCGCCAGCTTTCTCCTAGTTCGAATCGCCGTTTTTTCTGATGTAGGGCTAGCTTGCAGGTTCGGCTGGGTGAGTGAGCTGGCTTACGGTGCGAGTGCATCAGGCGCCAGAGCGGTGTTCGGTCCTGATGGTCAGCTCGCTAGGAAAAGTGCCCATGAAGTGAACTGAGTGAGACAGATAAGAGACCTAGGAAACTTGCAGTGCTGTGGGAGTGTAGGGTCAGCACTGAAAAACCCTCCTCTACAGGATGATATGTGGCAGCCTGCTTTGTCCTTATTGGGAACCCTGAGCTCACGTAGTCGTGGCCGAGTGGTTAAGGCGATGGACTAGAAATCCATTGGGGTTTCCCCGCGCAGGTTCAAATCCTGCCGACTACGTTTTTTCTCCTCCACGCTGAGGAGACGAGGCCGTGCCACTTTATTGCATGTCCCTGGTACGCTTTCGTGCGACCCCCAAAGAACGGACAAACACGCCGCTGGACCTTTTAGCAGCCGTAGGCCGTGGCACGCCGTGATCGTATAGTGGTTAGTACTCTGCGTTGTGGCCGCAGCAACCCCGGTTCGAATCCGGGTCACGGCAGCCTTTTAATCTGAGGGTCCAGGGTTCAAGTCCCTGTTCGGGTGAAAGACAGTCATATGGTTGCCGGTCCAGCTCTGCCGCTGACTCACTACACCACCACGTGTTTTTGTGCGTCTCCCTTGCTTGGCACACCTGAGTCTGATGGTCAGCTCGTTAGGAAAGAGCGCTCATGAAGTCACAGCTACCCTGGTTCGAATCTGGGTAACGGCAGCCTTTTGCTGTCGGGACACCGGGCTCCTTTTAGCCACCTCATCCTTAAGCTGGATTTTGTGTTTGAAGCTTGCTGGCGTCCGGTGCTGCCTTCCTGCAGCCAAGAGAGCTGGCCAGCTGCAGCCAGGTGTAGTCGTGGCCGAGACGTTAAGGCGATGGACTTGAAATCCATTGGGGTCTCCCCTCGCAGGTTAGAACCCTGCCTACTACGGATGGCGCTTACCCTTTTGTTTTAGTTTTCTGTGCCGATAATTGTGCCTTCCAAGGCCTTTGCTCTCTCTGCCGTAATTCCTTGAAGGCTTCTGCTCAGCGGTTTGTGGGGATTCTGCTGTTATATAAAAAGTAACAGGCCAATGTAACATGAGAGCCCGGATAGCTCAGTCGGTAGAGCATCAGACTTTTAATCTGAGGGTCCAGGGTTCAAGTCCCTTTTCGGGCGAAAGACAGTGATATGGTTGCTGGTCCAGCTATGCCGCTGACTCACTACACCGCCTAGTGTTTTTGTGCGTCTCCCTTGCTTGGCACACCTGAGTCTGATGGTCAGCTCGTTAGGAAAGAGCGCTCATGAAGTCAACTGAGTGAGTCAGATAAACGAGACCTAGGAAATTGGCAGTGCTGTGGTTCCAAAGGGTCAGTACTGAAAAAAAAAACCCGGATCAAAGGATGAGACGTGGGCGCCAGCTTTCTCCTAGTTCGAATCGCCGTTTTGTCTGATGTAGGGCTAGCTTGCAGGTTCGGCTGGGTGAGTGAGCTGGCTACGGTGCGAGTGCATCAGGCGCCAGAGCGGTGTTCGGTCCTGATGGTCAGCTCGCTAGGAAAAAGTGCCCATGAAGTGAACTGAGTGAGACAGATAAACGAGACCTAGGAAATTGGCAGTGCTGTGGTTCCAAAGGGTCAGTACTGAAAAAAAAAACCCGGATCACAGGATGAGACGTGGGCGCCAGCTTTCTCCTAGTTCGAATCGCCGTTTTGTCTGATGTAGGGCTAGCTTGCAGGTTCGGCTGGGTGAGTGAGCTGGCTACGGTGCGAGTGCATCAGGCGCCAGAGCGGTGTTCGGTCCTGATGGTCAGCTCGCTAGGAAAAGTGCCCATGAAGTGAACTGAGTGAGACAGATAAGAGACCTAGGAAACTTGCAGTGCTGTGGGAGTGTAGGTTCAGCACTGAAAAACCCTCCTCTACAGGATGATATGTGGCAGCCTGCTTTGTCCTTATTGGGAACCCTGAGCTCCCGTAGTCGTGGCCGAGTGGTTAAGGCGATGGACTAGAAATCCATTGGGGTTTCCCCGCGCAGGTTCAAATCCTGCCGACTACGTTTTTTCTCCTCCACGCTGAGGAGACGAGGCCGTGCCACTTTATTGCATGTCCCTGGTACGCTTTCGTGCGACCCCCAAAGAACGGACAAACACGCCGCTGGACCTTTTAGCAGCCGTAGGCCAGTGGCACGCCGTGATCGTATAGTGGTTAGTACTCTGCGTTGTGGCCGCAGCAACCCCGGTTCGAATCCGGGTCACGGCAGCCTTTTAATCTGAGGGTCCAGGGTTCAAGTCACAGCTACCCTGGTTCGAATCTGGGTAACGGCAGCCTTTTGCTGTCGGGACACCGGGCTCCTTTTAGCCACCTCATCCTTCAGCTGGATTTTGTGTTTGAAGCTTGCTGGCGTCCGGTGCTGCCTTCCTGCAGCCAAGAGAGCTGGCCAGCTGCAGCCAGGTGTAGTCGTGGCCGAGACGTTAAGGCGATGGACTTGAAATCCATTGGGGTCTCCCCTCGCAGGTTAGAACCCTGCCTACTACGGATGGCGCTTACCCTTTTGTTTTAGTTTTCTGTGCCGATAATTGTGCCTTCCAAGGCCTTTGCTCTCTCTGCCGTAATTCCTTGAAGGCTTCTGCTCAGCGGTTTGTGGGGATTCTGCTGTTATATAAAAAGTAACAGGCCAATGTAACATGAGAGCCCGGATAGCTCAGTCGGTAGAGCATCAGACTTTTAATCTGAGGGTCCAGGGTTCAAGTCCCTGTTCGGGCGAAAGACAGTGATATGGTTGCTGGTCCAGCTATGCCGCTGACTCACTACACTGCCAAGTGTTTTTGTGCGTCTCCCTTGCTTGGCACACCTGAGTCTGATGGTCAGCTCGTTAGGAAAGAGCGCTCATGAAGTCAACTGAGTGAGTCAGATAAACGAGACCTAGGAAATTGGCAGTGCTGTGGTTCCAAAGGGTCAGTACTGAAAAAAAAAACCCGGATCACAGGATGAGACGTGGGCGCCAGCTTTCTCCTAGTTCGAATCGCCGTTTTGTCTGATGTAGGGCTAGCTTGCAGGTTCGGCTGGGTGAGTGAGCTGGCTACGGTGCGAGTGCATCAGGCGCCAGAGCGGTGTTCGGTCCTGATGGTCAGCTCGCTAGGAAAAGTGCCCATGAAGTGAACTGAGTGAGACAGATAAGAGACCTAGGAAACTTGCAGTGCTGTGGGAGTGTAGGGTCAGCACTGAAAAACCCTCCTCTACAGGATGATATGTGGCAGCCTGCTTTGTCCTTATTGGGAACCCTGAGCTCACGTAGTCGTGGCCGAGTGGTTAAGGCGATGGACTAGAAATCCATTGGGGTTTCCCCGCGCAGGTTCAAATCCTGCCGACTACGTTTTTTCTCCTCCACGCTGAGGAGACGAGGCCGTGCCACTTTATTGCATGTCCCTGGTACGCTTTCGTGCGACCCCCAAAAAACGGACAAACACGCCGCTGGACCTTTTAGCAGCCATAGGCCAGTGGCACGCCGTGATCGTATAGTGGTTAGTACTCTGCGTTGTGGACCGCAGCAACCCCGGTTCGAATCCGGGTCACGGCAGCCTTTTAATCTGAGGGTCCAGGGTTCAAGTCCCTGTTCGGGTGAAAGACAGTCATATGGTTGCCGGTCCAGCTCTGCCGCTGACTCACTACACCACCTTAAGGCGATGGACTTGAAATCCATTGGGGTCTCCCCTCGCAGGTTAGAACCCTGCCTACTACGGATGGCGCTTACCCTTTTGTTTTAGTTTTCTGTGCCGATAATTGTGCCTTCCAAGGCCTTTGCTCTCTCTGCCGTAATTCCTTGAAGGCTTCTGCTCAGCGGTTTGTGGGGATTCTGCTGTTATATAAAAAGTAACAGGCCAATGTAACATGAGAGCCCGGATAGCTCAGTCGGTAGAGCATCAGACCTTCAAGTCCCTTTTCGGGCGAAAGACAGTGATATGGTTGCTGGTCCAGCTATGCCGCTGACTCACTACACCGCCTAGTGTTTTTGTGCGTCTCCCTTGCTTGGCACACCTGAGTCTGATGGTCAGCTCGTTAGGAAAGAGCGCTCATGAAGTCAACTGAGTGAGTCAGATAAACGAGACCTAGGAAATTGGCAGTGCTGTGGTTCCAAAGGGTCAGTACTGAAAAAAAAAACCCGGATCACAGGATGAGACGTGGGCGCCAGCTTTCTCCTAGTTCGAATCGCCGTTTTGTCTGATGTAGGGCTAGCTTGCAGGTTCGGCTGGGTGAGGGAGCTGGCTACGGTGCGAGTGCATCAGGCGCCAGAGCGGTGTTCGGTCCTGATGGTCAGCTCGCTAGGAAAAAGTGCCCATGAAGTGAACTGAGTGAGACAGATAAACGAGACCTAGGAAATTGGCAGTGCTGTGGTTCCAAAGGGTCAGTACTGAAAAAAAAAACCCGGATCACAGGATGAGACGTGGGCGCCAGCTTTCTCCTAGTTCGAATCGCCGTTTTGTCTGATGTAGGGCTAGCTTGCAGGTTCGGCTGGGTGAGTGAGCTGGCTACGGTGCGAGTGCATCAGGCGCCAGAGCGGTGTTCGGTCCTGATGGTCAGCTCGCTAGGAAAAGTGCCCATGAAGTGAACTGAGTGAGACAGATAAGAGACCTAGGAAACTTGCAGTGCTGTGGGAGTGTAGGGTCAGCACTGAAAAACCCTCCTCTACAGGATGATATGTGGCAGCCTGCTTTGTCCTTATTGGGAACCCTGAGCTCACGTAGTCGTGGCCGAGTGGTTAAGGCGATGGACTAGAAATCCATTGGGGTTTTCCCGCGCAGGTTCAAATCCTGCCGACTACGTTTTTTCTCCTCCACGCTGAGGAGACGAGGCCGTGCCACTTTATTGCATGTCCCTGTTACGCTTTCGTGCGACCCCCAAAAAACGGACAAACACGCCGCTGGACATTTTAGCAGCCATAGGCCAGTGGCACGCCGTGATCGTATAGTGGTTAGTACTCTGCGTTGTGGCCGCAGCAACCCCGGTTCGAATCCGGGTCAAGGCAGCCTTTTAATCTGAGGGTCCAGGGTTCAAGTCCCTGTTCGGGTGAAAGACAGTCATATGGTTGCCGGTCCAGCTCTGCCGCTGACTCACTACACCACCTTAAGGCGATGGACTTGAAATCCATTGGGGTCTCCCCTCGCAGGTTAGAACCCTGCCTACTACGGATGGCGCTTACCCTTTTGTTTTAGTTTTCTGTGCCGATAATTGTGCCTTCCAAGGCCTTTGCTCTCTCTGCCGTAATTCCTTGAAGGCTTCTGCTCAGCGGTTTGTGGGGATTCTGCTGTTATATAAAAAGTAACAGGCCAATGTAACATGAGAGCCTGGATAGCTCAGTCGGTAGAGCATCAGACTTTTAATCTGAGGGTCCAGGGTTCAAGTCCCTTTTCGGGCGAAAGACAGTGATATGGTTGCTGGTCCAGCTATGCCGCTGACTCACTACACCGCCTAGTGTTTTTGTGCGTCTCCCTTGCTTGGCACACCTGAGTCTGATGGTCAGCTCGTTAGGAAAGAGCGCTCATGAAGTCAACTGAGTGAGTCAGATAAACGAGACCTAGGAAATTGGCAGTGCTGTGGTTCCAAAGGGTCAGTACTGAAAAAAAAAAACCCGGATCACAGGATGAGACGTGGGCGCCAGCTTTCTCCTAGTTCGAATCGCCGTTTTGTCTGATGTAGGGCTAGCTTGCAGGTTCGGCTGGGTGAGTGAGCTGGCTACGGTGCGAGTGCATCAGGCGCCAGAGCGGTGTTCGGTCCTGATGGTCAGCTCGCTAGGAAAAAGTGCCCATGAAGTGAACTGAGTGAGACAGATAAACGAGACCTAGGAAATTGGCAGTGCTGTGGTTCCAAAGGGTCAGTACTGAAAAAAAAAACCCGGATCACAGGATGAGACGTGGGCGCCAGCTTTCTCCTAGTTCGAATCGCCGTTTTGTCTGATGTAGGGCTAGCTTGCAGGTTCGGCTGGGTGAGTGAGCTGGCTACGGTGCGAGTGCATCAGGCGCCAGAGCGGTGTTCGGTCCTGATGGTCAGCTCGCTAGGAAAAGTGCCCATGAAGTGAACTGAGTGAGACAGATAAGAGACCTAGGAAACTTGCAGTGCTGTGGGAGTGTAGGGTCAGCACTGAAAAACCCTCCTCTACAGGATGATATGTGGCAGCCTGCTTTGTCCTTATTGGGAACCCCGAGCTCCCGTAGTCGTGGCCGAGTGGTTAAGGCGATGGACTAGAAATCCATTGGGGTTTCCCCGTGCAGGTTCAAATCCTGCCGACTACGTTTTTTCTCCTCCACGCTGAGGAGACGAGGCCGTGCCACTTTATTGCATGTCCCTGGTACGCTTTCGTGCGACCCCCAAAGAACGGACAAACACGCCGCTGGACCTTTTAGCAGCCGTAGGCCAGTGGCACGCCGTGATCGTATAGTGGTTAGTACTCTGCGTTGTGGCCGCAGCAACCCCGGTTCGAATCCGGGTCACGGCAGCCTTTTAATCTGAGGGTCCAGGGTTCAAGTCCCTGTTCGGGTGAAAGACAGTCATATGGTTGCCGGTCCAGCTCTGCCGCTGACTCACTACACCACCACGTGTTTTTGTGCGTCTCCCTTGCTTGGCACACCTGAGTCTGATGGTCAGCTCGTTAGGAAAGAGCGCTCATGAAGTCACAGCTACCCTGGTTCGAATCTGGGTAACGGCAGCCTTTTGCTGTCGGGACACCGGGCTCCTTTTAGCCACCTCATCCTTAAGCTGGATTTTGTGTTTGAAGCTTGCTGGCGTCCGGTGCTGCCTTCCTGCAGCCAAGAGAGCTGGCCAGCTGCAGCCAGGTGTAGTCGTGGCCGAGACGTTAAGGCGATGGACTTGAAATCCATTGGGGTCTCCCCTCGCAGGTTAGAACCCTGCCTACTACGGATGGCGCTTACCCTTTTGTTTTAGTTTTCTGTGCCGATAATTGTGCCTTCCAAGGCCTTTGCTCTCTCTGCCGTAATTCCTTGAAGGCTTCTGCTCAGCGGTTTGTGGGGATTCTGCTGTTATATAAAAAGTAACAGGCCAATGTAACATGAGAGCCCGGATAGCTCAGTCGGTAGAGCATCAGACTTTTAATCTGAGGGTCCAGGATTCAAGTCCCTTTTCGGGCGAAAGACAGTGATATGGTTGCTGGTCCAGCTATGCCGCTGACTCACTACACCGCCTAGTGTTTTTGTGCGTCTCCCTTGCTTGGCACACCTGAGTCTGATGGTCAGCTCGTTAGGAAAGAGCGCTCATGAAGTCAACTGAGTGAGTCAGATAAACGAGACCTAGGAAATTAGCAGTGCTGTGGTTCCAAAGGGTCAGTACTGAAAAAAAAAACCCGGATCACAGGATGAGACGTGGGCGCCAGCTTTCTCCTAGTTCGAATCGCTGTTTTGTCTGATGTAGGGCTAGCTTGCAGGTTCGGCTGGGTGAGTGAGCTGGCTACGGTGCGAGTGCATCAGGCGCCAGAGCGGTGTTCGGTCCTGATGGTCAGCTCGCTAGGAAAAAGTGCCCATGAAGTGAACTGAGTGAGACAGATAAACGAGACCTAGGAAATTGGCAGTGCTGTGGTTCCAAAGGGTCAGTACTGAAAAAAAAAACCCGGATCACAGGATGAGACGTGGGCGCCAGCTTTCTCCTAGTTCGAATCGCCGTTTTGTCTGATGTAGGGCTAGCTTGCAGGTTCGGCTGGGTGAGTGAGCTGGCTTACGGTGCGAGTGCATCAGGCGCCAGAGCGGTGTTCGGTCCTGATGGTCAGCTCGCTAGGAAAAGTGCCCATGAAGTGAACTGAGTGAGACAGATAAGAGACCTAGGAAACTTGCAGTGCTGTGGGAGTGTAGGGTCAGCACTGAAAAACCCTCCTCTACAGGATGATATGTGGCAGCCTGCTTTGTCCTTATTGGGAACCCTGAGCTCACGTAGTCGTGGCCGAGTGGTTAAGGCGATGGACTAGAAATCCATTGGGGTTTCCCCGCGCAGGTTCAAATCCTGCCGACTACGTTTTTTTCTCCTCCACGCTGAGGAGACGAGGCCGTGCCACTTTATTGCATTTCCCTGGTACGCTTTCGTGCGACCCCCAAAGAACGGACAAACACGCCGCTGGACCTTTTAGCAGCCGTAGGCCGTGGCACGCCGTGATAGTATAGTGGTTAGTACTCTGCGTTGTGGCCGCAGCAACC
Source organism: Barbus barbus (assembly GCF_936440315.1). Taxonomy (NCBI): domain Eukaryota; kingdom Metazoa; phylum Chordata; class Actinopteri; order Cypriniformes; family Cyprinidae; genus Barbus; species Barbus barbus. The sequence goes on from NC_136752.1 coordinate 3,448,776, forward strand.
CAGGTTCGAATCCGGGTCACGGCAGCCTTTTAATCTGAGGGTCCAGGGTTCAAGTCCCTGTTCGGGTGAAAGACAGTCATATGGTTGCCGGTCCAGCTCTGCCGCTGACTCACTACACCACCACGTGTTTTTGTGCGTCTCCCTTGCTTGGCACACCTGAGTCTGATGGTCAGCTCGTTAGGAAAGAGCGCTCATGAAGTCACAGCTACCCTGGTTCGAATCTGGGTAACGGCAGCCTTTTGCTGTCGGGACACCGGGCTCCTTTTAGCCACCTCATCCTTAAGCTGGATTTTGTGTTTGAAGCTTGCTGGCGTCCGGTGCTGCCTTCCTGCAGCCAAGAGAGCTGGCCAGCTGCAGCCAGGTGTAGTCGTGGCCGAGACGTTAAGGCGATGGACTTGAAATCCATTGGGGTCTCCCCTCGCAGGTTAGAACCCTGCCTACTACGGATGGCGCTTACCCTTTTGTTTTAGTTTTCTGTGCCGATAATTGTGCCTTCCAAGGCCTTTGCTCTCTCTGCCGTAATTCCTTGAAGGCTTCTGCTCAGCGGTTTGTGGGGATTCTGCTGTTATATAAAAAGTAACAGGCCAATGTAACATGAGAGCCCGGATAGCTCAGTCGGTAGAGCATCAGACTTTTAATCTGAGGGTCCAGGGTTCAAGTCCCTTTTCGGGCGAAAGACAGTGATATGGTTGCTGGTCCAGCTATGCCGCTGACTCACTACACCGCCTAGTGTTTTTGTGCGTCTCCCTTGCTTGGCACACCTGAGTCTGATGGTCAGCTCGCTAGGAAAAAGTGCCCATGAAGTGAACTGAGTGAGACAGATAAACGAGACCTAGGAAATTGGCAGTGCTGTGGTTCCAAAGGGTCAGTACTGAAAAAAAAAACCCGGATCACAGGATGAGACGTGGGCGCCAGCTTTCTCCTAGTTCGAATCGCCGTTTTGTCTGATGTAGGGCTAGCTTGCAGGTTCGGCTGGGTGAGTGAGCTGGCTTACGGTGCGAGTGCATCAGGCGCCAGAGCGGTGTTCGGTCCTGATGGTCAGCTCGCTAGGAAAAGTGCCCATGAAGTGAACTGAGTGAGACAGATAAGAGACCTAGGAAACTTGCAGTGCTGTGGGAGTGTAGGGTCAGCACTGAAAAACCCTCCTCTACAGGATGATATGTGGCAGCCTGCTTTGTCCTTATTGGGAACCCTGAGCTCACGTAGTCGTGGCCGAGTGGTTAAGGCGATGGACTAGAAATCCATTGGGGTTTCCCCGCGCAGGTTCAAATCCTGCCGACTACGCTTTTTCTCCTCCACGCTGAGGAGACGAGGCCGTGCCACTTTATTGCATGTCCCTGGTACGCTTTCGTGCGACCCCCAAAGAACGGACAAACACGCCGCTGGACCTTTTAGCAGCCGTAGGCCGTGGCACGCCGTGATCGTATAGTGGTTAGTACTCTGCGTTGTGGCCGCAGCAACCCCGGTTCGAATCCGGGTCACGGCAGCCTTTTAATCTGAGGGTCCAGGGTTCAAGTCCCTGTTCGGGTGAAAGACAGTCATATGGTTGCCGGTCCAGCTCTGCCGCTGACTCACTACACCACCACGTGTTTTTGTGCGTCTCCCTTGCTTGGCACACCTGAGTCTGATGGTCAGCTCGTTAGGAAAGAGCGCTCATGAAGTCACAGCTACCCTGGTTCGAATCTGGGTAACGGCAGCCTTTTGCTGTCGGGACACCGGGCTCCTTTTAGCCACCTCATCCTTAAGCTGGATTTTGTGTTTGAAGCTTGCTGGCGTCCGGTGCTGCCTTCCTGCAGCCAAGAGAGCTGGCCAGCTGCAGCCAGGTGTAGTCGTGGCCGAGACGTTAAGGCGATGGACTTGAAATCCATTGGGGTCTCCCCTCGCAGGTTAGAACCCTGCCTACTACGGATGGCGCTTACCCTTTTGTTTTAGTTTTCTGTGCCGATAATTGTGCCTTCCAAGGCCTTTGCTCTCTCTGCCGTAATTCCTTGAAGGCTTCTGCTCAGCGGTTTGTGGGGATTCTGCTGTTATATAAAAAGTAACAGGCCAATGTAACATGAGAGCCCGGATAGCTCAGTCGGTAGAGCATCAGACTTTTAATCTGAGGGTCCAGGGTTCAAGTCCCTTTTCGGGCGAAAGACAGTGATATGGTTGCTGGTCCAGCTATGCCGCTGACTCACTACACCGCCTAGTGTTTTTGTGCGTCTCCCTTGCTTGGCACACCTGAGTCTGATGGTCAGCTCGTTAGGAAAGAGCGCTCATGAAGTCAACTGAGTGAGTCAGATAAACGAGACCTAGGAAATTGGCAGTGCTGTGGTTCCAAAGGGTCAGTACTGAAAAAAAAAACCCGGATCACAGGATGAGACGTGGGCGCCAGCTTTCTCCTAGTTCGAATCGCCGTTTTGTCTGATGTAGGGCTAGCTTGCAGGTTCGGCTGGGTGAGTGAGCTGGCTACGGTGCGAGTGCATCAGGCGCCAGAGCGGTGTTCGGTCCTGATGGTCAGCTCGCTAGGAAAAAGTGCCCATGAAGTGAACTGAGTGAGACAGATAAACGAGACCTAGGAAATTGGCAGTGCTGTGGTTCCAAAGGGTCAGTACTGAAAAAAAAAACCCGGATCACAGGATGAGACGTGGGCGCCAGCTTTCTCCTAGTTCGAATCGCCGTTTTGTCTGATGTAGGGCTAGCTTGCAGGTTCGGCTGGGTGAGTGAGCTGGCTACGGTGCGAGTGCATCAGGCGCCAGAGCGGTGTTCGGTCCTGATGGTCAGCTCGCTAGGAAAAAGTGCCCATGAAGTGAACTGAGTGAGACAGATAAGAGACCTAGGAAACTTGCAGTGCTGTGGGAGTGTAGGGTCAGCACTGAAAAACCCTCCTCTACAGGATGATATGTGGCAGCCTGCTTTGTCCTTATTGGGAACCCCGAGCTCCCGTAGTCGTGGCCGAGTGGTTAAGGCGATGGACTAGAAATCCATTGGGGTTTCCCCGTGCAGGTTCAAATCCTGCCGACTACGTTTTTTCTCCTCCACGCTGAGGAGACGAGGCCGTGCCACTTTATTGCATGTCCCTGGTACGCTTTCGTGCGACCCCCAAAGAACGGACAAACACGCCGCTGGACCTTTTAGCAGCCGTAGGCCGTGGCACGCCGTGATCGTATAGTGGTTAGTACTCTGCGTTGTGGCCGCAGCAACCCCGGTTCGAATCCGGGTCACGGCAGCCTTTTAATCTGAGGGTCCAGGGTTCAAGTCCCTGTTCGGGTGAAAGACAGTCATATGGTTGCCGGTCCAGCTCTGCCGCTGACTCACTACACCACCACGTGTTTTTGTGCGTCTCCCTTGCTTGGCACACCTGAGTCTGATGGTCAGCTCGTTAGGAAAGAGCGCTCATGAAGTCACAGCTACCCTGGTTCGAATCTGGGTAACGGCAGCCTTTTGCTGTCGGGACACCGGGCTCCTTTTAGCCACCTCATCCTTAAGCTGGATTTTGTGTTTGAAGCTTGCTGGCGTCCGGTGCTGCCTTCCTGCAGCCAAGAGAGCTGGCCAGCTGCAGCCAGGTGTAGTCGTGGCCGAGACGTTAAGGCGATGGACTTGAAATCCATTGGGGTCTCCCCTCGCAGGTTAGAACCCTGCCTACTACGGATGGCGCTTACCCTTTTGTTTTAGTTTTCTGTGCCGATAATTGTGCCTTCCAAGGCCTTTGCTCTCTCTGCCGTAATTCCTTGAAGGCTTCTGCTCAGCGGTTTGTGGGGATTCTGCTGTTATATAAAAAGTAACAGGCCAATGTAACATGAGAGCCCGGATAGCTCAGTCGGTAGAGCATCAGACTTTTAATCTGAGGGTCCAGGGTTCAAGTCCCTTTTCGGGCGAAAGACAGTGATATGGTTGCTGGTCCAGCTATGCCGCTGACTCACTACACCGCCTAGTGTTTTTGTGCGTCTCCCTTGCTTGGCACACCTGAGTCTGATGGTCAGCTCGCTAGGAAAAAGTGCCCATGAAGTGAACTGAGTGAGACAGATAAACGAGACCTAGGAAATTGGCAGTGCTGTGGTTCCAAAGGGTCAGTACTGAAAAAAAAAACCCGGATCACAGGATGAGACGTGGGCGCCAGCTTTCTCCTAGTTCGAATCGCCGTTTTGTCTGATGTAGGGCTAGCTTGCAGGTTCGGCTGGGTGAGTGAGCTGGCTTACGGTGCGAGTGCATCAGGCGCCAGAGCGGTGTTCGGTCCTGATGGTCAGCTCGCTAGGAAAAGTGCCCATGAAGTGAACTGAGTGAGACAGATAAGAGACCTAGGAAACTTGCAGTGCTGTGGGAGTGTAGGGTCAGCACTGAAAAACCCTCCTCTACAGGATGATATGTGGCAGCCTGCTTTGTCCTTATTGGGAACCCTGAGCTCACGTAGTCGTGGCCGAGTGGTTAAGGCGATGGACTAGAAATCCATTGGGGTTTCCCCGTGCAGGTTCAAATCCTGCCGACTACGCTTTTTCTCCTCCACGCTGAGGAGACGAGGCCGTGCCACTTTATTGCATGTCCCTGGTACGCTTTCGTGCGACCCCCAAAGAACGGACAAACACGCCGCTGGACCTTTTAGCAGCCGTAGGCCGTGGCACGCCGTGATCGTATAGTGGTTAGTACTCTGCGTTGTGGCCGCAGCAACCCCGGTTCGAATCCGGGTCACGGCAGCCTTTTAATCTGAGGGTCCAGGGTTCAAGTCCCTGTTCGGGTGAAAGACAGTCATATGGTTGCCGGTCCAGCTCTGCCGCTGACTCACTACACCACCACGTGTTTTTGTGCGTCTCCCTTGCTTGGCACACCTGAGTCTGATGGTCAGCTCGTTAGGAAAGAGCGCTCATGAAGTCACAGCTACCCTGGTTCGAATCTGGGTAACGGCAGCCTTTTGCTGTCGGGACACCGGGCTCCTTTTAGCCACCTCATCCTTAAGCTGGATTTTGTGTTTGAAGCTTGCTGGCGTCCGGTGCTGCCTTCCTGCAGCCAAGAGAGCTGGCCAGCTGCAGCCAGGTGTAGTCGTGGCCGAGACGTTAAGGCGATGGACTTGAAATCCATTGGGGTCTCCCCTCGCAGGTTAGAACCCTGCCTACTACGGATGGCGCTTACCCTTTTGTTTTAGTTTTCTGTGCCGATAATTGTGCCTTCCAAGGCCTTTGCTCTCTCTGCCGTAATTCCTTGAAGGCTTCTGCTCAGCGGTTTGTGGGGATTCTGCTGTTATATAAAAAGTAACAGGCCAATGTAACATGAGAGCCCGGATAGCTCAGTCGGTAGAGCATCAGACTTTTAATCTGAGGGTCCAGGGTTCAAGTCCCTTTTCGGGCGAAAGACAGTGATATGGTTGCTGGTCCAGCTATGCCGCTGACTCACTACACCGCCTAGTGTTTTTGTGCGTCTCCCTTGCTTGGCACACCTGAGTCTGATGGTCAGCTCGTTAGGAAAGAGCGCTCATGAAGTCAACTGAGTGAGTCAGATAAACGAGACCTAGGAAATTGGCAGTGCTGTGGTTCCAAAGGGTCAGTACTGAAAAAAAAAACCCGGATCACAGGATGAGACCTGGGCGCCAGCTTTCTCCTAGTTCGAATCGCCGTTTTGTCTGATGTAGGGCTAGCTTGCAGGTTCGGCTGGGTGAGTGAGCTGGCTACGGTGCGAGTGCATCAGGCGCCAGAGCGGCCTGGTTCGAATCCGGGTCACGGCAGCCTTTTAATCTGAGGGTCCAGGGTTCAAGTCCCTGTTCGGGTGAAAGACAGTCATATGGTTGCCGGTCCAGCTCTGCCGCTGACTCACTACACCACCACGTGTTTTTGTGCGTCTCCCTTGCTTGGCACACCTGAGTCTGATGGTCAGCTCGTTAGGAAAGAGCGCTCATGAAGTCACAGCTACCCTGGTTCGAATCTGGGTAACGGCAGCCTTTTGCTGTCGGGACACCGGGCTCCTTTTAGCCACCTCATCCTTAAGCTGGATTTTGTGTTTGAAGCTTGCTGGCGTCCGGTGCTGCCTTCCTGCAGCCAAGAGAGCTGGCCAGCTGCAGCCAGGTGTAGTCGTGGCCGAGACGTTAAGGCGATGGACTTGAAATCCATTGGGGTCTCCCCTCGCAGGTTAGAACCCTGCCTACTACGGATGGCGCTTACCCTTTTGTTTTAGTTTTCTGTGCCGATAATTGTGCCTTCCAAGGCCTTTGCTCTCTCTGCCGTAATTCCTTGAAGGCTTCTGCTCAGCGGTTTGTGGGGATTCTGCTGTTATATAAAAAGTAACAGGCCAATGTAACATGAGAGCCCGGATAGCTCAGTCGGTAGAGCATCAGACTTTTAATCTGAGGGTCCAGGGTTCAAGTCCCTTTTCGTGCGAAAGACAGTGATATGGTTGCTGGTCCAGCTATGCCGCTGACTCACTACACCGCCTAGTGTTTTTGTGCGTCTCCCTTGCTTGGCACACCTGAGTCTGATGGTCAGCTCGTTAGGAAAGAGCGCTCATGAAGTCAACTGAGTGAGTCAGATAAACGAGACCTAGGAAATTGGCAGTGCTGTGGTTCCAAAGGGTCAGTACTGAAAAAAAAAACCCGGATCACAGGATGAGACGTGGGCGCCAGCTTTCTCCTAGTTCGAATCGCCGTTTTGTCTGATGTAGGGCTAGCTTGCAGGTTCGGCTGGGTGAGTGAGCTGGCTACGGTGCGAGTGCATCAGGCGCCAGAGCGGTGTTCGGTCCTGATGGTCAGCTCGCTAGGAAAAAGTGCCCATGAAGTGAACTGAGTGAGACAGATAAACGAGACCTAGGAAATTGGCAGTGCTGTGGTTCCAAAGGGTCAGTACTGAAAAAAAAAACCCGGATCACAGGATGAGACGTGGGCGCCAGCTTTCTCCTAGTTCGAATCGCCGTTTTGTCTGATGTAGGGCTAGCTTGCAGGTTCGGCTGGGTGAGTGAGCTGGCTACGGTGCGAGTGCATCAGGCGCCAGAGCGGTGTTCGGTCCTGATGGTCAGCTCGCTAGGAAAAGTGCCCATGAAGTGAACTGAGTGAGACAGATAAGAGACCTAGGAAACTTGCAGTGCTGTGGGAGTGTAGGGTCAGCACTGAAAAACCCTCCTCTACAGGATGATATGTGGCAGCCTGCTTTGTCCTTATTGGGAACCCTGAGCTCACGTAGTCGTGGCCGAGTGGTTAAGGCGATGGACTAGAAATCCATTGGGGTTTCCCCGCGCAGGTTCAAATCCTGCCGACTACGTTTTTTCTCCTCCACGCTGAGGAGACGAGGCCGTGCCACTTTATTGCATGTCCCTGGTACGCTTTCGTGCGACCCCCAAAGAACGGACAAACACGCCGCTGGACCTTTTAGCAGCCATAGGCCAGTGGCACGCCGTGATCGTATAGTGGTTAGTACTCTGCGTTGTGGCCGCAGCAACCCCGGTTCGAATCCGGGTCACGGCAGCCTTTTAATCTGAGGGTCCAGGGTTCAAGTCCCTGTTCGGGTGAAAGACAGTCATATGGTTGCCGGTCCAGCTCTGCCGCTGACTCACTACACCACCTTAAGGCGATGGACTTGAAATCCATTGGGGTCTCCCCTCGCAGGTTAGAACCCTGCCTACTACGGATGGCGCTTACCCTTTTGTTTTAGTTTTCTGTGCCGATAATTGTGCCTTCCAAGGCCTTTGCTCTCTCTGCCGTAATTCCTTGAAGGCTTCTGCTCAGCGGTTTGTGGGGATTCTGCTGTTATATAAAAAGTAACAGGCCAATGTAACATGAGAGCCCGGATAGCTCAGTCGGTAGAGCATCAGACTTTTAATCTGAGGGTCCAGGATTCAAGTCCGTTTTCGGGCGAAAGACAGTGATATGGTTGCTGGTCCAGCTATGCCGCTGACTCACTACACCGCCTAGTGTTTTTGTGCGTCTCCCTTGCTTGGCACACCTGAGTCTGATGGTCAGCTCGTTAGGAAAGAGCGCTCATGAAGTCAACTGAGTGAGTCAGATAAACGAGACCTAGGAAATTAGCAGTGCTGTGGTTCCAAAGGGTCAGTACTGAAAAAAAAAACCCGGATCACAGGATGAGACGTGGGCGCCAGCTTTCTCCTAGTTCGAATCGCTGTTTTGTCTGATGTAGGGCTAGCTTGCAGGTTCGGCTGGGTGAGTGAGCTGGCTACGGTGCGAGTGCATCAGGCGCCAGAGCGGTGTTCGGTCCTGATGGTCAGCTCGCTAGGAAAAAGTGCCCATGAAGTGAACTGAGTGAGACAGATAAACGAGACCTAGGAAATTGGCAGTGCTGTGGTTCCAAAGGGTCAGTACTGAAAAAAAAAACCCGGATCACAGGATGAGACGTGGGCGCCAGCTTTCTCCTAGTTCGAATCGCCGTTTTGTCTGATGTAGGGCTAGCTTGCAGGTTCGGCTGGGTGAGTGAGCTGGCTTACGGTGCGAGTGCATCAGGCGCCAGAGCGGTGTTCGGTCCTGATGGTCAGCTCGCTAGGAAAAGTGCCCATGAAGTGAACTGAGTGAGACAGATAAGAGACCTAGGAAACTTGCAGTGCTGTGGGAGTGTAGGGTCAGCACTGAAAAACCCTCCTCTACAGGATGATATGTGGCAGCCTGCTTTGTCCTTATTGGGAACCCTGAGCTCCCGTAGTCGTGGCCGAGTGGTTAAGGCGATGGACTAGAAATCCATTGGGGTTTCCCCGCGCAGGTTCAAATCCTGCCGACTACGTTTTTTCTCCTCCACGCTGAGGAGACGAGGCCGTGCCACTTTATTGCATGTCCCTGGTACGCTTTCGTGCGACCCCCAAAGAACGGACAAACACGCCGCTGGACCTTTTAGCAGCCGTAGGCCAGTGGCACGCCGTGATCGTATAGTGGTTAGTACTCTGCGTTGTGGCCGCAGCAACCCCGGTTCGAATCTGGGTCACGGCAGCCTTTTAATCTGAGGGTCCAGGGTTCAAGTCACAGCTACCCTGGTTCGAATCTGGGTAACGGCAGCCTTTTGCTGTCGGGACACCGGGCTCCTTTTAGCCACCTCATCCTTCAGCTGGATTTTGTGTTTGAAGCTTGCTGGCGTCCGGTGCTGCCTTCCTGCAGCCAAGAGAGCTGGCCAGCTGCAGCCAGGTGTAGTCGTGGCCGA
>NC_136752.1:3462870-3465370 GCF_936440315.1 Barbus barbus
CATCAGGCGCCAGAGCGGCCTGGTTCGAATCCGGGTCACGGCAGCCTTTTAATCTGAGGGTCCAGGGTTCAAGTCCCTGTTCGGGTGAAAGACAGTCATATGGTTGCCGGTCCAGCTCTGCCGCTGACTCACTACACCACCACGTGTTTTTGTGCGTCTCCCTTGCTTGGCACACCTGAGTCTGATGGTCAGCTCGTTAGGAAAGAGCGCTCATGAAGTCACAGCTACCCTGGTTCGAATCTGGGTAACGGCAGCCTTTTGCTGTCGGGACACCGGGCTCCTTTTAGCCACCTCATCCTTAAGCTGGATTTTGTGTTTGAAGCTTGCTGGCGTCCGGTGCTGCCTTCCTGCAGCCAAGAGAGCTGGCCAGCTGCAGCCAGGTGTAGTCGTGGCCGAGACGTTAAGGCGATGGACTTGAAATCCATTGGGGTCTCCCCTCGCAGGTTAGAACCCTGCCTACTACGGATGGCGCTTACCCTTTTGTTTTAGTTTTCTGTGCCGATAATTGTGCCTTCCAAGGCCTTTGCTCTCTCTGCCGTAATTCCTTGAAGGCTTCTGCTCAGCGGTTTGTGGGGATTCTGCTGTTATATAAAAAGTAACAGGCCAATGTAACATGAGAGCCCGGATAGCTCAGTCGGTAGAGCATCAGACTTTTAATCTGAGGGTCCAGGGTTCAAGTCCCTTTTCGTGCGAAAGACAGTGATATGGTTGCTGGTCCAGCTATGCCGCTGACTCACTACACCGCCTAGTGTTTTTGTGCGTCTCCCTTGCTTGGCACACCTGAGTCTGATGGTCAGCTCGTTAGGAAAGAGCGCTCATGAAGTCAACTGAGTGAGTCAGATAAACGAGACCTAGGAAATTGGCAGTGCTGTGGTTCCAAAGGGTCAGTACTGAAAAAAAAAACCCGGATCACAGGATGAGACGTGGGCGCCAGCTTTCTCCTAGTTCGAATCGCCGTTTTGTCTGATGTAGGGCTAGCTTGCAGGTTCGGCTGGGTGAGTGAGCTGGCTACGGTGCGAGTGCATCAGGCGCCAGAGCGGTGTTCGGTCCTGATGGTCAGCTCGCTAGGAAAAAGTGCCCATGAAGTGAACTGAGTGAGACAGATAAACGAGACCTAGGAAATTGGCAGTGCTGTGGTTCCAAAGGGTCAGTACTGAAAAAAAAAACCCGGATCACAGGATGAGACGTGGGCGCCAGCTTTCTCCTAGTTCGAATCGCCGTTTTGTCTGATGTAGGGCTAGCTTGCAGGTTCGGCTGGGTGAGTGAGCTGGCTACGGTGCGAGTGCATCAGGCGCCAGAGCGGTGTTCGGTCCTGATGGTCAGCTCGCTAGGAAAAGTGCCCATGAAGTGAACTGAGTGAGACAGATAAGAGACCTAGGAAACTTGCAGTGCTGTGGGAGTGTAGGGTCAGCACTGAAAAACCCTCCTCTACAGGATGATATGTGGCAGCCTGCTTTGTCCTTATTGGGAACCCTGAGCTCACGTAGTCGTGGCCGAGTGGTTAAGGCGATGGACTAGAAATCCATTGGGGTTTCCCCGCGCAGGTTCAAATCCTGCCGACTACGTTTTTTCTCCTCCACGCTGAGGAGACGAGGCCGTGCCACTTTATTGCATGTCCCTGGTACGCTTTCGTGCGACCCCCAAAAAACGGACAAACACGCCGCTGGACCTTTTAGCAGCCATAGGCCAGTGGCACGCCGTGATCGTATAGTGGTTAGTACTCTGCGTTGTGGCCGCAGCAACCCCGGTTCGAATCCGGGTCACGGCAGCCTTTTAATCTGAGGGTCCAGGGTTCAAGTCCCTGTTCGGGTGAAAGACAGTCATATGGTTGCCGGTCCAGCTCTGCCGCTGACTCACTACACCACCTTAAGGCGATGGACTTGAAATCCATTGGGGTCTCCCCTCGCAGGTTAGAACCCTGCCTACTACGGATGGCGCTTACCCTTTTGTTTTAGTTTTCTGTGCCGATAATTGTGCCTTCCAAGGCCTTTGCTCTCTCTGCCGTAATTCCTTGAAGGCTTCTGCTCAGCGGTTTGTGGGGATTCTGCTGTTATATAAAAAGTAACAGGCCAATGTAACATGAGAGCCCGGATAGCTCAGTCGGTAGAGCATCAGACTTTTAATCTGAGGGTCCAGGATTCAAGTCCGTTTTCGGGCGAAAGACAGTGATATGGTTGCTGGTCCAGCTATGCCGCTGACTCACTACACCGCCTAGTGTTTTTGTGCGTCTCCCTTGCTTGGCACACCTGAGTCTGATGGTCAGCTCGTTAGGAAAGAGCGCTCATGAAGTCAACTGAGTGAGTCAGATAAACGAGACCTAGGAAATTAGCAGTGCTGTGGTTCCAAAGGGTCAGTACTGAAAAAAAAAACCCGGATCACAGGATGAGACGTGGGCGCCAGCTTTCTCCTAGTTCGAATCGCTGTTTTGTCTGATGTAGGGCTAGCTTGCAGGTTCGGCTGGGTGAGTGAGCTGGCTACGGTGCGAGTGCATCAGGCGCCA
>NC_136752.1:3475370-3482870 GCF_936440315.1 Barbus barbus
TCACAGGATGAGACGTGGGCGCCAGCTTTCTCCTAGTTCGAATCGCCGTTTTGTCTGATGTAGGGCTAGCTTGCAGGTTCGGCTGGGTGAGTGAGCTGGCTACGGTGCGAGTGCATCAGGCGCCAGAGCGGTGTTCGGTCCTGATGGTCAGCTCGCTAGGAAAAAGTGCCCATGAAGTGAACTGAGTGAGACAGATAAACGAGACCTAGGAAATTGGCAGTGCTGTGGTTCCAAAGGGTCAGTACTGAAAAAAAAAACCCGGATCACAGGATGAGACGTGGGCGCCAGCTTTCTCCTAGTTCGAATCGCCGTTTTGTCTGATGTAGGGCTAGCTTGCAGGTTCGGCTGGGTGAGTGAGCTGGCTACGGTGCGAGTGCATCAGGCGCCAGAGCGGTGTTCGGTCCTGATGGTCAGCTCGCTAGGAAAAGTGCCCATGAAGTGAACTGAGTGAGACAGATAAGAGACCTAGGAAACTTGCAGTGCTGTGGGAGTGTAGGTTCAGCACTGAAAAACCCTCCTCTACAGGATGATATGTGGCAGCCTGCTTTGTCCTTATTGGGAACCCTGAGCTCCCGTAGTCGTGGCCGAGTGGTTAAGGCGATGGACTAGAAATCCATTGGGGTTTCCCCGCGCAGGTTCAAATCCTGCCGACTACGTTTTTTCTCCTCCACGGTGAGGAGACGAGGCCGTGCCACTTTATTGCATGTCCCTGGTACGCTTTCGTGCGACCCCCAAAGAACGGACAAACACGCCGCTGGACCTTTTAGCAGCCGTAGGCCAGTGGCACGCCGTGATCGTATAGTGGTTAGTACTCTGCGTTGTGGCCGCAGCAACCCCGGTTCGAATCCGGGTCACGGCAGCCTTTTAATCTGAGGGTCCAGGGTTCAAGTCCCTGTTCGGGTGAAAGACAGTCATATGGTTGCCGGTCCAGCTCTGCCGCTGACTCACTACACCACCACGTGTTTTTGTGCGTCTCCCTTGCTTGGCACACCTGAGTCTGATGGTCAGCTCGTTAGGAAAGAGCGCTCATGAAGTCACAGCTACCCTGGTTCGAATCTGGGTAACGGCAGCCTTTTGCTGTCGGGACACCGGGCTCCTTTTAGCCACCTCATCCTTAAGCTGGATTTTGTGTTTGAAGCTTGCTGGCGTCCGGTGCTGCCTTCCTGCAGCCAAGAGAGCTGGCCAGCTGCAGCCAGGTGTAGTCGTGGCCGAGACGTTAAGGCGATGGACTTGAAATCCATTGGGGTCTCCCCTCGCAGGTTAGAACCCTGCCTACTACGGATGGCGCTTACCCTTTTGTTTTAGTTTTCTGTGCCGATAATTGTGCCTTCCAAGGCCTTTGCTCTCTCTGCCGTAATTCCTTGAAGGCTTCTGCTCAGCGGTTTGTGGGGATTCTGCTGTTATATAAAAAGTAACAGGCCAATGTAACATGAGAGCCCGGATAGCTCAGTCGGTAGAGCATCAGACTTTTAATCTGAGGGTCCAGGGTTCAAGTCCCTTTTCGGGCGAAAGACAGTGATATGGTTGCTGGTCCAGCTATGCCGCTGACTCACTACACCGCCTAGTGTTTTTGTGCGTCTCCCTTGCTTGGCACACCTGAGTCTGATGGTCAGCTCGTTAGGAAAGAGCGCTCATGAAGTCACAGCTACCCTGGTTCGAATCTGGGTAACGGCAGCCTTTTGCTGTCGGGACACCGGGCTCCTTTTAGCCACCTCATCCTTAAGCTGGATTTTGTGTTTGAAGCTTGCTGGCGTCCGGTGCTGCCTTCCTGCAGCCAAGAGAGCTGGCCAGCTGCAGCCAGGTGTAGTCGTGGCCGAGACGTTAAGGCGATGGACTTGAAATCCATTGGGGTCTCCCCTCGCAGGTTAGAACCCTGCCTACTACGGATGGCGCTTACCCTTTTGTTTTAGTTTTCTGTGCCGATAATTGTGCCTTCCAAGGCCTTTGCTCTCTCTGCCGTAATTCCTTGAAGGCTTCTGCTCAGCGGTTTGTGGGGATTCTGCTGTTATATAAAAAGTAACAGGCCAATATAACATGAGAGCCCGGATAGCTCAGTCGGTAGAGCATCAGACTTTTAATCTGAGGGTCCAGGGTTCAAGTCCCTGTTCGGGTGAAAGACAGTCATATGGTTGCCGGTCCAGCTCTGCCGCTGACTCACTACACCACCTTAAGGCGATGGACTTGAAATCCATTGGGGTCTCCCCTCGCAGGTTAGAACCCTGCCTACTACGGATGGCGCTTACCCTTTTGTTTTAGTTTTCTGTGCCGATAATTGTGCCTTCCAAGGCCTTTGCTCTCTCTGCCGTAATTCCTTGAAGGCTTCTGCTCAGCGGTTTGTGGGGATTCTGCTGTTATATAAAAAGTAACAGGCCAATGTAACATGAGAGCCCGGATAGCTCAGTCGGTAGAGCATCAGACTTTTAATCTGAGGGTCCAGGGTTCAAGTCCCTTTTCGGGCGAAAGACAGTGATATGGTTGCTGGTCCAGCTATGCCGCTGACTCACTACACCGCCTAGTGTTTTTGTGCGTCTCCCTTGCTTGGCACACCTGAGTCTGATGGTCAGCTCGTTAGGAAAGAGCGCTCATGAAGTCAGCTGAGTGAGTCAGATAAACGAGACCTAGGAAATTGGCAGTGCTGTGGTTCCAAAGGGTCAGTACTGAAAAAAAAAACCCGGATCACAGGATGAGACGTGGGCGCCAGCTTTCTCCTAGTTCGAATCGCCGTTTTGTCTGATGTAGGGCTAGCTTGCAGGTTCGGCTGGGTGAGTGAGCTGGCTACGGTGCGAGTGCATCAGGCGCCAGAGCGGTGTTCGGTCCTGATGGTCAGCTCGCTAGGAAAAAGTGCCCATGAAGTGAACTGAGTGAGACAGATAAACGAGACCTAGGAAATTGGCAGTGCTGTGGTTCCAAAGGGTCAGTACTGAAAAAAAAAACCCGGATCACAGGATGAGACGTGGGCGCCAGCTTTCTCCTAGTTCGAATCGCCGTTTTGTCTGATGTAGGGCTAGCTTGCAGGTTCGGCTGGGTGAGTGAGCTGGCTACGGTGCGAGTGCATCAGGCGCCAGAGCGGTGTTCGGTCCTGATGGTCAGCTCGCTAGGAAAAGTGCCCATGAAGTGAACTGAGTGAGACAGATAAGAGACCTAGGAAACTTGCAGTGCTGTGGGAGTGTAGGTTCAGCACTGAAAAACCCTCCTCTACAGGATGATATGTGGCAGCCTGCTTTGTCCTTATTGGGAACCCTGAGCTCCCGTAGTCGTGGCCGAGTGGTTAAGGCGATGGACTAGAAATCCATTGGGGTTTCCCCGCGCAGGTTCAAATCCTGCCGACTACGTTTTTTCTCCTCCACGGTGAGGAGACGAGGCCGTGCCACTTTATTGCATGTCCCTGGTACGCTTTCGTGCGACCCCCAAAGAACGGACAAACACGCCGCTGGACCTTTTAGCAGCCGTAGGCCAGTGGCACGCCGTGATCGTATAGTGGTTAGTACTCTGCGTTGTGGCCGCAGCAACCCCGGTTCGAATCCGGGTCACGGCAGCCTTTTAATCTGAGGGTCCAGGGTTCAAGTCCCTGTTCGGGTGAAAGACAGTCATATGGTTGCCGGTCCAGCTCTGCCGCTGACTCACTACACCACCACGTGTTTTTGTGCGTCTCCCTTGCTTGGCACACCTGAGTCTGATGGTCAGCTCGTTAGGAAAGAGCGCTCATGAAGTCACAGCTACCCTGGTTCGAATCTGGGTAACGGCAGCCTTTTGCTGTCGGGACACCGGGCTCCTTTTAGCCACCTCATCCTTAAGCTGGATTTTGTGTTTGAAGCTTGCTGGCGTCCGGTGCTGCCTTCCTGCAGCCAAGAGAGCTGGCCAGCTGCAGCCAGGTGTAGTCGTGGCCGAGACGTTAAGGCGATGGACTTGAAATCCATTGGGGTCTCCCCTCGCAGGTTAGAACCCTGCCTACTACGGATGGCGCTTACCCTTTTGTTTTAGTTTTCTGTGCCGATAATTGTGCCTTCCAAGGCCTTTGCTCTCTCTGCCGTAATTCCTTGAAGGCTTCTGCTCAGCGGTTTGTGGGGATTCTGCTGTTATATAAAAAGTAACAGGCCAATGTAACATGAGAGCCCGGATAGCTCAGTCGGTAGAGCATCAGACTTTTAATCTGAGGGTCCAGGGTTCAAGTCCCTTTTCGGGCGAAAGACAGTGATATGGTTGCTGGTCCAGCTATGCCGCTGACTCACTACACCGCCTAGTGTTTTTGTGCGTCTCCCTTGCTTGGCACACCTGAGTCTGATGGTCAGCTCGTTAGGAAAGAGCGCTCATGAAGTCAACTGAGTGAGTCAGATAAACGAGACCTAGGAAATTGGCAGTGCTGTGGTTCCAAAGGGTCAGTACTGAAAAAAAAACCCGGATCACAGGATGAGACGTGGGCGCCAGCTTTCTCCTAGTTCGAATCGCCGTTTTGTCTGATGTAGGGCTAGCTTGCAGGTTCGGCTGGGTGAGTGAGCTGGCTACGGTGCGAGTGCATCAGGCGCCAGAGCGGTGTTCGGTCCTGATGGTCAGCTCGCTAGGAAAAAGTGCCCATGAAGTGAACTGAGTGAGACAGATAAACGAGACCTAGGAAATTGGCAGTGCTGTGGTTCCAAAGGGTCAGTACTGAAAAAAAAAACCCGGATCACAGGATGAGACGTGGGCGCCAGCTTTCTCCTAGTTCGAATCGCCGTTTTGTCTGATGTAGGGCTAGCTTGCAGGTTCGGCTGGGTGAGTGAGCTGGCTACGGTGCGAGTGCATCAGGCGCCAGAGCGGTGTTCGGTCCTGATGGTCAGCTCGCTAGGAAAAGTGCCCATGAAGTGAACTGAGTGAGACAGATAAGAGACCTAGGAAACTTGCAGTGCTGTGGGAGTGTAGGTTCAGCACTGAAAAACCCTCCTCTACAGGATGATATGTGGCAGCCTGCTTTGTCCTTATTGGGAACCCTGAGCTCCCGTAGTCGTGGCCGAGTGGTTAAGGCGATGGACTAGAAATCCATTGGGGTTTCCCCGCGCAGGTTCAAATCCTGCCGACTACGTTTTTTCTCCTCCACGCTGAGGAGACGAGGCCGTGCCACTTTATTGCATGTCCCTGGTACGCTTTCGTGCGACCCCCAAAGAACGGACAAACACGCCGCTGGACCTTTTAGCAGCCGTAGGCCAGTGGCACGCCGTGATAGTATAGTGGTTAGTACTCTGCGTTGTGGCCGCAGCAACCCCGGTTCGAATCCGGGTCACGGCAGCCTTTTAATCTGAGGGTCCAGGGTTCAAGTCCCTGTTCGGGTGAAAGACAGTCATATGGTTGCCGGTCCAGCTCTGCCGCTGACTCACTACACCACCACGTGTTTTTGTGCGTCTCCCTTGCTTGGCACACCTGAGTCTGATGGTCAGCTCGTTAGGAAAGAGCGCTCATGAAGTCACAGCTACCCTGGTTCGAATCTGGGTAACGGCAGCCTTTTGCTGTCGGGACACCGGGCTCCTTTTAGCCACCTCATCCTTAAGCTGGATTTTGTGTTTGAAGCTTGCTGGCGTCCGGTGCTGCCTTCCTGCAGCCAAGAGAGCTGGCCAGCTGCAGCCAGGTGTAGTCGTGGCCGAGACGTTAAGGCGATGGACTTGAAATCCATTGGGGTCTCCCCTCGCAGGTTAGAACCCTGCCTACTACGGATGGCGCTTACCCTTTTGTTTTAGTTTTCTGTGCCGATAATTGTGCCTTCCAAGGCCTTTGCTCTCTCTGCCGTAATTCCTTGAAGGCTTCTGCTCAGCGGTTTGTGGGGATTCTGCTGTTATATAAAAAGTAACAGGCCAATGTAACATGAGAGCCCGGATAGCTCAGTCGGTAGAGCATCAGACTTTTAATCTGAGGGTCCAGGTTTCAAGTCCCTTTTCGGGCGAAAGACAGTGATATGGTTGCTGGTCCAGCTATGCCGCTGACTCACTACACCGCCTAGTGTTTTTGTGCGTCTCCCTTGCTTGGCACACCTGAGTCTGATGGTCAGCTCATTAGGAAAGAGCGCTCATGAAGTCAACTGAGTGAGTCAGATAAACGAGACCTAGGAAATTGGCAGTGCTGTGGTTCCAAAGGGTCAGTACTGAAAAAAAAAACCCGGATCACAGGATGAGACGTGGGCGCCAGCTTTCTCCTAGTTCGAATCGCCGTTTTGTCTGATGTAGGGCTAGCTTGCAGGTTCGGCTGGGTGAGTGAGCTGGCTACGGTGCGAGTGCATCAGGCGCCAGAGCGGTGTTCGGTCCTGATGGTCAGCTCGCTAGGAAAAAGTGCCCATGAAGTGAACTGAGTGAGACAGATAAACGAGACCTAGGAAATTGGCAGTGCTGTGGTTCCAAAGGGTCAGTACTGAAAAAAAAAACCCGGATCACAGGATGAGACGTGGGCGCCAGCTTTCTCCTAGTTCGAATCGCCGTTTTGTCTGATGTAGGGCTAGCTTGCAGGTTCGGCTGGGTGAGTGAGCTGGCTACGGTGCGAGTGCATCAGGCGCCAGAGCGGTGTTCGGTCCTGATGGTCAGCTCGCTAGGAAAAGTGCCCATGAAGTGAACTGAGTGAGACAGATAAGAGACCTAGGAAACTTGCAGTGCTGTGGGAGTGTAGGTTCAGCACTGAAAAACCCTCCTCTACAGGATGATATGTGGCAGCCTGCTTTGTCCTTATTGGGAACCCTGAGCTCCCGTAGTCGTGGCCGAGTGGTTAAGGCGATGGACTAGAAATCCATTGGGGTTTCCCCGCGCAGGTTCAAATCCTGCCGATTACGTTTTTTCTCCTCCACGCTGAGGAGACGAGGCCGTGCCACTTTATTGCATGTCCCTGGTACGCTTTCGTGCGACCCCCAAAGAACGGACAAACACGCCGCTGGACCTTTTAGCAGCCGTAGGCCAGTGGCACGCCGTGATCGTATAGTGGTTAGTACTCTGCGTTGTGGCCGCAGCAACCCCGGTTCGAATCCGGGTCACGGCAGCCTTTTAATCTGAGGGTCCAGGGTTCAAGTCCCTGTTCGGGTGAAAGACAGTCATATGGTTGCCGGTCCAGCTCTGCCGCTGACTCACTACACCACCACGTGTTTTTGTGCGTCTCCCTTGCTTGGCACACCTGAGTCTGATGGTCAGCTCGTTAGGAAAGAGCGCTCATGAAGTCACAGCTACCCTGGTTCGAATCTGGGTAACGGCAGCCTTTTGCTGTCGGGACACCGGGCTCCTTTTAGCCACCTCATCCTTAAGCTGGATTTTGTGTTTGAAGCTTGCTGGCGTCCGGTGCTGCCTTCCTGCAGCCAAGAGAGCTGGCCAGCTGCAGCCAGGTGTAGTCGTGGCCGAGACGTTAAGGCGATGGACTTGAAATCCATTGGGGTCTCCCCTCGCAGGTTAGAACCCTGCCTACTACGGATGGCGCTTACCCTTTTGTTTTAGTTTTCTGTGCCGATAATTGTGCCTTCCAAGGCCTTTGCTCTCTCTGCCGTAATTCCTTGAAGGCTTCTGC
>NC_136752.1:3487870-3495370 GCF_936440315.1 Barbus barbus
GCCGATAATTGTGCCTTCCAAGGCCTTTGCTCTCTCTGCCGTAATTCCTTGAAGGCTTCTGCTCAGCGGTTTGTGGGGATTCTGCTGTTATATAAAAAGTAACAGGCCAATATAACATGAGAGCCCGGATAGCTCAGTCGGTAGAGCATCAGACTTTTAATCTGAGGGTCCAGGGTTCAAGTCCCTGTTCGGGTGAAAGACAGTCATATGGTTGCCGGTCCAGCTCTGCCGCTGACTCACTACACCACCTTAAGGCGATGGACTTGAAATCCATTGGGGTCTCCCCTCGCAGGTTAGAACCCTGCCTACTACGGATGGCGCTTACCCTTTTGTTTTAGTTTTCTGTGCCGATAATTGTGCCTTCCAAGGCCTTTGCTCTCTCTGCCGTAATTCCTTGAAGGCTTCTGCTCAGCGGTTTGTGGGGATTCTGCTGTTATATAAAAAGTAACAGGCCAATGTAACATGAGAGCCCGGATAGCTCAGTCGGTAGAGCATCAGACTTTTAATCTGAGGGTCCAGGGTTCAAGTCCCTTTTCGGGCGAAAGACAGTGATATGGTTGCTGGTCCAGCTATGCCGCTGACTCACTACACCGCCTAGTGTTTTTGTGCGTCTCCCTTGCTTGGCACACCTGAGTCTGATGGTCAGCTCGTTAGGAAAGAGCGCTCATGAAGTCAGCTGAGTGAGTCAGATAAACGAGACCTAGGAAATTGGCAGTGCTGTGGTTCCAAAGGGTCAGTACTGAAAAAAAAAACCCGGATCACAGGATGAGACGTGGGCGCCAGCTTTCTCCTAGTTCGAATCGCCGTTTTGTCTGATGTAGGGCTAGCTTGCAGGTTCGGCTGGGTGAGTGAGCTGGCTACGGTGCGAGTGCATCAGGCGCCAGAGCGGTGTTCGGTCCTGATGGTCAGCTCGCTAGGAAAAAGTGCCCATGAAGTGAACTGAGTGAGACAGATAAACGAGACCTAGGAAATTGGCAGTGCTGTGGTTCCAAAGGGTCAGTACTGAAAAAAAAAACCCGGATCACAGGATGAGACGTGGGCGCCAGCTTTCTCCTAGTTCGAATCGCCGTTTTGTCTGATGTAGGGCTAGCTTGCAGGTTCGGCTGGGTGAGTGAGCTGGCTACGGTGCGAGTGCATCAGGCGCCAGAGCGGTGTTCGGTCCTGATGGTCAGCTCGCTAGGAAAAGTGCCCATGAAGTGAACTGAGTGAGACAGATAAGAGACCTAGGAAACTTGCAGTGCTGTGGGAGTGTAGGTTCAGCACTGAAAAACCCTCCTCTACAGGATGATATGTGGCAGCCTGCTTTGTCCTTATTGGGAACCCTGAGCTCCCGTAGTCGTGGCCGAGTGGTTAAGGCGATGGACTAGAAATCCATTGGGGTTTCCCCGCGCAGGTTCAAATCCTGCCGACTACGTTTTTTCTCCTCCACGGTGAGGAGACGAGGCCGTGCCACTTTATTGCATGTCCCTGGTACGCTTTCGTGCGACCCCCAAAGAACGGACAAACACGCCGCTGGACCTTTTAGCAGCCGTAGGCCAGTGGCACGCCGTGATCGTATAGTGGTTAGTACTCTGCGTTGTGGCCGCAGCAACCCCGGTTCGAATCCGGGTCACGGCAGCCTTTTAATCTGAGGGTCCAGGGTTCAAGTCCCTGTTCGGGTGAAAGACAGTCATATGGTTGCCGGTCCAGCTCTGCCGCTGACTCACTACACCACCACGTGTTTTTGTGCGTCTCCCTTGCTTGGCACACCTGAGTCTGATGGTCAGCTCGTTAGGAAAGAGCGCTCATGAAGTCACAGCTACCCTGGTTCGAATCTGGGTAACGGCAGCCTTTTGCTGTCGGGACACCGGGCTCCTTTTAGCCACCTCATCCTTAAGCTGGATTTTGTGTTTGAAGCTTGCTGGCGTCCGGTGCTGCCTTCCTGCAGCCAAGAGAGCTGGCCAGCTGCAGCCAGGTGTAGTCGTGGCCGAGACGTTAAGGCGATGGACTTGAAATCCATTGGGGTCTCCCCTCGCAGGTTAGAACCCTGCCTACTACGGATGGCGCTTACCCTTTTGTTTTAGTTTTCTGTGCCGATAATTGTGCCTTCCAAGGCCTTTGCTCTCTCTGCCGTAATTCCTTGAAGGCTTCTGCTCAGCGGTTTGTGGGGATTCTGCTGTTATATAAAAAGTAACAGGCCAATGTAACATGAGAGCCCGGATAGCTCAGTCGGTAGAGCATCAGACTTTTAATCTGAGGGTCCAGGGTTCAAGTCCCTTTTCGGGCGAAAGACAGTGATATGGTTGCTGGTCCAGCTATGCCGCTGACTCACTACACCGCCTAGTGTTTTTGTGCGTCTCCCTTGCTTGGCACACCTGAGTCTGATGGTCAGCTCGTTAGGAAAGAGCGCTCATGAAGTCAACTGAGTGAGTCAGATAAACGAGACCTAGGAAATTGGCAGTGCTGTGGTTCCAAAGGGTCAGTACTGAAAAAAAAACCCGGATCACAGGATGAGACGTGGGCGCCAGCTTTCTCCTAGTTCGAATCGCCGTTTTGTCTGATGTAGGGCTAGCTTGCAGGTTCGGCTGGGTGAGTGAGCTGGCTACGGTGCGAGTGCATCAGGCGCCAGAGCGGTGTTCGGTCCTGATGGTCAGCTCGCTAGGAAAAAGTGCCCATGAAGTGAACTGAGTGAGACAGATAAACGAGACCTAGGAAATTGGCAGTGCTGTGGTTCCAAAGGGTCAGTACTGAAAAAAAAAACCCGGATCACAGGATGAGACGTGGGCGCCAGCTTTCTCCTAGTTCGAATCGCCGTTTTGTCTGATGTAGGGCTAGCTTGCAGGTTCGGCTGGGTGAGTGAGCTGGCTACGGTGCGAGTGCATCAGGCGCCAGAGCGGTGTTCGGTCCTGATGGTCAGCTCGCTAGGAAAAGTGCCCATGAAGTGAACTGAGTGAGACAGATAAGAGACCTAGGAAACTTGCAGTGCTGTGGGAGTGTAGGTTCAGCACTGAAAAACCCTCCTCTACAGGATGATATGTGGCAGCCTGCTTTGTCCTTATTGGGAACCCTGAGCTCCCGTAGTCGTGGCCGAGTGGTTAAGGCGATGGACTAGAAATCCATTGGGGTTTCCCCGCGCAGGTTCAAATCCTGCCGACTACGTTTTTTCTCCTCCACGCTGAGGAGACGAGGCCGTGCCACTTTATTGCATGTCCCTGGTACGCTTTCGTGCGACCCCCAAAGAACGGACAAACACGCCGCTGGACCTTTTAGCAGCCGTAGGCCAGTGGCACGCCGTGATAGTATAGTGGTTAGTACTCTGCGTTGTGGCCGCAGCAACCCCGGTTCGAATCCGGGTCACGGCAGCCTTTTAATCTGAGGGTCCAGGGTTCAAGTCCCTGTTCGGGTGAAAGACAGTCATATGGTTGCCGGTCCAGCTCTGCCGCTGACTCACTACACCACCACGTGTTTTTGTGCGTCTCCCTTGCTTGGCACACCTGAGTCTGATGGTCAGCTCGTTAGGAAAGAGCGCTCATGAAGTCACAGCTACCCTGGTTCGAATCTGGGTAACGGCAGCCTTTTGCTGTCGGGACACCGGGCTCCTTTTAGCCACCTCATCCTTAAGCTGGATTTTGTGTTTGAAGCTTGCTGGCGTCCGGTGCTGCCTTCCTGCAGCCAAGAGAGCTGGCCAGCTGCAGCCAGGTGTAGTCGTGGCCGAGACGTTAAGGCGATGGACTTGAAATCCATTGGGGTCTCCCCTCGCAGGTTAGAACCCTGCCTACTACGGATGGCGCTTACCCTTTTGTTTTAGTTTTCTGTGCCGATAATTGTGCCTTCCAAGGCCTTTGCTCTCTCTGCCGTAATTCCTTGAAGGCTTCTGCTCAGCGGTTTGTGGGGATTCTGCTGTTATATAAAAAGTAACAGGCCAATGTAACATGAGAGCCCGGATAGCTCAGTCGGTAGAGCATCAGACTTTTAATCTGAGGGTCCAGGTTTCAAGTCCCTTTTCGGGCGAAAGACAGTGATATGGTTGCTGGTCCAGCTATGCCGCTGACTCACTACACCGCCTAGTGTTTTTGTGCGTCTCCCTTGCTTGGCACACCTGAGTCTGATGGTCAGCTCGTTAGGAAAGAGCGCTCATGAAGTCAACTGAGTGAGTCAGATAAACGAGACCTAGGAAATTGGCAGTGCTGTGGTTCCAAAGGGTCAGTACTGAAAAAAAAAAACCCGGATCACAGGATGAGACGTGGGCGCCAGCTTTCTCCTAGTTCGAATCGCCGTTTTGTCTGATGTAGGGCTAGCTTGCAGGTTCGGCTGGGTGAGTGAGCTGGCTACGGTGCGAGTGCATCAGGCGCCAGAGCGGTGTTCGGTCCTGATGGTCAGCTCGCTAGGAAAAAGTGCCCATGAAGTGAACTGAGTGAGACAGATAAACGAGACCTAGGAAATTGGCAGTGCTGTGGTTCCAAAGGGTCAGTACTGAAAAAAAAAACCCGGATCACAGGATGAGACGTGGGCGCCAGCTTTCTCCTAGTTCGAATCGCCGTTTTGTCTGATGTAGGGCTAGCTTGCAGGTTCGGCTGGGTGAGTGAGCTGGCTACGGTGCGAGTGCATCAGGCGCCAGAGCGGTGTTCGGTCCTGATGGTCAGCTCGCTAGGAAAAGTGCCCATGAAGTGAACTGAGTGAGACAGATAAGAGACCTAGGAAACTTGCAGTGCTGTGGGAGTGTAGGTTCAGCACTGAAAAACCCTCCTCTACAGGATGATATGTGGCAGCCTGCTTTGTCCTTATTGGGAACCCTGAGCTCCCGTAGTCGTGGCCGAGTGGTTAAGGCGATGGACTAGAAATCCATTGGGGTTTCCCCGCGCAGGTTCAAATCCTGCCGATTACGTTTTTTCTCCTCCACGCTGAGGAGACGAGGCCGTGCCACTTTATTGCATGTCCCTGGTACGCTTTCGTGCGACCCCCAAAGAACGGACAAACACGCCGCTGGACCTTTTAGCAGCCGTAGGCCAGTGGCACGCCGTGATCGTATAGTGGTTAGTACTCTGCGTTGTGGCCGCAGCAACCCCGGTTCGAATCCGGGTCACGGCAGCCTTTTAATCTGAGGGTCCAGGGTTCAAGTCCCTGTTCGGGTGAAAGACAGTCATATGGTTGCCGGTCCAGCTCTGCCGCTGACTCACTACACCACCACGTGTTTTTGTGCGTCTCCCTTGCTTGGCACACCTGAGTCTGATGGTCAGCTCGTTAGGAAAGAGCGCTCATGAAGTCACAGCTACCCTGGTTCGAATCTGGGTAACGGCAGCCTTTTGCTGTCGGGACACCGGGCTCCTTTTAGCCACCTCATCCTTAAGCTGGATTTTGTGTTTGAAGCTTGCTGGCGTCCGGTGCTGCCTTCCTGCAGCCAAGAGAGCTGGCCAGCTGCAGCCAGGTGTAGTCGTGGCCGAGACGTTAAGGCGATGGACTTGAAATCCATTGGGGTCTCCCCTCGCAGGTTAGAACCCTGCCTACTACGGATGGCGCTTACCCTTTTGTTTTAGTTTTCTGTGCCGATAATTGTGCCTTCCAAGGCCTTTGCTCTCTCTGCCGTAATTCCTTGAAGGCTTCTGCTCAGCGGTTTGTGGGGATTCTGCTGTTATATAAAAAGTAACAGGCCAATGTAACATGAGAGCCCGGATAGCTCAGTCGGTAGAGCATCAGACTTTTAATCTGAGGGTCCAGGGTTCAAGTCCCTTTTCGGGCGAAAGACAGTGATATGGTTGCTGGTCCAGCTATGCCGCTGACTCACTACACCGCCTAGTGTTTTTGTGCGTCTCCCTTGCTTGGCACACCTGAGTCTGATGGTCAGCTCGTTAGGAAAGAGCGCTCATGAAGTCACAGCTACCCTGGTTCGAATCTGGGTAACGGCAGCCTTTTGCTGTCGGGACACCGGGCTCCTTTTAGCCACCTCATCCTTAAGCTGGATTTTGTGTTTGAAGCTTGCTGGCGTCCGGTGCTGCCTTCCTGCAGCCAAGAGAGCTGGCCAGCTGCAGCCAGGTGTAGTCGTGGCCGAGACGTTAAGGCGATGGACTTGAAATCCATTGGGGTCTCCCCTCGCAGGTTAGAACCCTGCCTACTACGGATGGCGCTTACCCTTTTGTTTTAGTTTTCTGTGCCGATAATTGTGCCTTCCAAGGCCTTTGCTCTCTCTGCCGTAATTCCTTGAAGGCTTCTGCTCAGCGGTTTGTGGGGATTCTGCTGTTATATAAAAAGTAACAGGCCAATGTAACATGAGAGCCCGGATAGCTCAGTCGGTAGAGCATCAGACTTTTAATCTGAGGGTCCAGGGTTCAAGTCCCTGTTCGGGCGAAAGACAGTGATATGGTTGCTGGTCCAGCTATGCCGCTGACTCACTACACCGCCTAGTGTTTTTGTGCGTCTCCCTTGCTTGGCACACCTGAGTCTGATGGTCAGCTCGTTAGGAAAGAGCGCTCATGAATTCAACTGAGTGAGTCAGATAAACGAGACCTAGGGAAATTGGCAGTGCTGTGGTTCCAAAGGGTCAGTACTGAAAAAAAAAACCCGGATCACAGGATGAGACGTGGGCGCCAGCTTTCTCCTAGTTCGAATCGCCGTTTTGTCTGATGTAGGGCTAGCTTGCAGGTTCGGCTGGGTGAGTGAGCTGGCTACGGTGCGAGTGCATCAGGCGCCAGAGCGGTGTTCGGTCCTGATGGTCAGCTCGCTAGGAAAAAGTGCCCATGAAGTGAACTGAGTGAGACAGATAAACGAGACCTAGGAAATTGGCAGTGCTGTGGTTCCAAAGGGTCAGTACTGAAAAAAAAAACCCGGATCACAGGATGAGACGTGGGCGCCAGCTTTCTCCTAGTTCGAATCGCCGTTTTGTCTGATGTAGGGCTAGCTTGCAGGTTCGGCTGGGTGAGTGAGCTGGCTACGGTGCGAGTGCATCAGGCGCCAGAGCGGTGTTCGGTCCTGATGGTCAGCTCGCTAGGAAAAGTGCCCATGAAGTGAACTGAGTGAGACAGATAAGAGACCTAGGAAACTTGCAGTGCTGTGGGAGTGTAGGTTCAGCACTGAAAAACCCTCCTCTACAGGATGATATGTGGCAGCCTGCTTTGTCCTTATTGGGAACTCTGAGCTCCCGTAGTCGTGGCCGAGTGGTTAAGGCGATGGACTAGAAATCCATTGGGGTTTCCCCGCGCAGGTTCAAATCCTGCCGACTACGTTTTTTCTCCTCCACTCTGAGGAGACGAGGCCGTGCCACTTTATTGCATGTACCTGGTACGCTTTCGTGCGACCCCCAAAGAACGGACAAACACGCCGCTGGACCTTTTAGCAGCCGTAGGCCAGTGGCACGCCGTGATCGTATAGTGGTTAGTACTCTGCGTTGTGGCCGCAGCAACCCCGGTTCGAATCCGGGTCACGGCAGCCTTTTAATCTGAGGGTCCAGGGTTCAAGTCCCTGTTCGGGTGAAAGACAGTCATATGGTTGCCGGTCCAGCTCTGCCGCTGACTCACTACACCACCACGT
>NC_136752.1:3497870-3570370 GCF_936440315.1 Barbus barbus
GTCCCTGGTACGCTTTCGTGCGACCCCCAAAGAACGGACAAACACGCCGCTGGACCTTTTAGCAGCCGTAGGCCAGTGGCACGCCGTGATCGTATAGTGGTTAGTACTCTGCGTTGTGGCCGCAGCAACCCCGGTTCGAATCCGGGTCACGGCAGCCTTTTAATCTGAGGGTCCAGGGTTCAAGTCCCTGTTCGGGTGAAAGACAGTCATATGGTTGCCGGTCCAGCTCTGCCGCTGACTCACTACACCACCACGTGTTTTTGTGCGTCTCCCTTGCTTGGCACACCTGAGTCTGATGGTCAGCTCGTTAGGAAAGAGCGCTCATGAAGTCACAGCTACCCTGGTTCGAATCTGGGTAACGGCAGCCTTTTGCTGTCGGGACACCGGGCTCCTTTTAGCCACCTCATCCTTAAGCTGGATTTTGTGTTTGAAGCTTGCTGGCGTCCGGTGCTGCCTTCCTGCAGCCAAGAGAGCTGGCCAGCTGCAGCCAGGTGTAGTCGTGGCCGAGACGTTAAGGCGATGGACTTGAAATCCATTGGGGTCTCCCCTCGCAGGTTAGAACCCTGCCTACTACGGATGGCGCTTACCCTTTTGTTTTAGTTTTCTGTGCCGATAATTGTGCCTTCCAAGGCCTTTGCTCTCTCTGCCGTAATTCCTTGAAGGCTTCTGCTCAGCGGTTTGTGGGGATTCTGCTGTTATATAAAAAGTAACAGGCCAATGTAACATGAGAGCCCGGATAGCTCAGTCGGTAGAGCATCAGACTTTTAATCTGAGGGTCCAGGGTTCAAGTCCCTTTTCGGGCGAAAGACAGTGATATGGTTGCTGGTCCAGCTATGCCGCTGACTCACTACACCGCCTAGTGTTTTTGTGCGTCTCCCTTGCTTGGCACACCTGAGTCTGATGGTCAGCTCGTTAGGAAAGAGCGCTCATGAAGTCAACTGAGTGAGTCAGATAAACGAGACCTAGGAAATTGGCAGTGCTGTGGTTCCAAAGGGTCAGTACTGAAAAAAAAAACCCGGATCACAGGATGAGACGTGGGCGCCAGCTTTCTCCTAGTTCGAATCGCCGTTTTGTCTGATGTAGGGCTAGCTTGCAGGTTCGGCTGGGTGAGTGAGCTGGCTACGGTGCGAGTGCATCAGGCGCCAGAGCGGTGTTCGGTCCTGATGGTCAGCTCGCTAGGAAAAAGTGCCCATGAAGTGAACTGAGTGAGACAGATAAACGAGACCTAGGAAATTGGCAGTGCTGTGGTTCCAAAGGGTCAGTACTGAAAAAAAAAACCCGGATCACAGGATGAGACGTGGGCGCCAGCTTTCTCCTAGTTCGAATCGCCGTTTTGTCTGATGTAGGGCTAGCTTGCAGGTTCGGCTGGGTGAGTGAGCTGGCTACGGTGCGAGTGCATCAGGCGCCAGAGCGGTGTTCGGTCCTGATGGTCAGCTCGCTAGGAAAAGTGCCCATGAAGTGAACTGAGTGAGACAGATAAGAGACCTAGGAAACTTGCAGTGCTGTGGGAGTGTAGGTTCAGCACTGAAAAACCCTCCTCTACAGGATGATATGTGGCAGCCTGCTTTGTCCTTATTGGGAACCCTGAGCTCCCGTAGTCGTGGCCGAGTGGTTAAGGCGATGGACTAGAAATCCATTGGGGTTTCCCCGCGCAGGTTCAAATCCTGCCGACTACGTTTTTTCTCCTCCACGCTGAGGAGACGAGGCCGTGCCACTTTATTGCATGTCCCTGGTACGCTTTCGTGCGACCCCCAAAGAACGGACAAACACGCCGCTGGACCTTTTAGCAGCCGTAGGCCAGTGGCACGCCGTGATCGTATAGTGGTTAGTACTCTGCGTTGTGGCCGCAGCAACCCCGGTTCGAATCCGGGTCACGGCAGCCTTTTAATCTGAGGGTCCAGGGTTCAAGTCCCTGTTCGGGTGAAAGACAGTCATATGGTTGCCGGTCCAGCTCTGCCGCTGACTCACTACACCACCACGTGTTTTTGTGCGTCTCCCTTGCTTGGCACACCTGAGTCTGATGGTCAGCTCGTTAGGAAAGAGCGCTCATGAAGTCACAGCTACCCTGGTTCGAATCTGGGTAACGGCAGCCTTTTGCTGTCGGGACACCGGGCTCCTTTTAGCCACCTCATCCTTAAGCTGGATTTTGTGTTTGAAGCTTGCTGGCGTCCGGTGCTGCCTTCCTGCAGCCAAGAGAGCTGGCCAGCTGCAGCCAGGTGTAGTCGTGGCCGAGACGTTAAGGCGATGGACTTGAAATCCATTGGGGTCTCCCCTCGCAGGTTAGAACCCTGCCTACTACGGATGGCGCTTACCCTTTTGTTTTAGTTTTCTGTGCCGATAATTGTGCCTTCCAAGGCCTTTGCTCTCTCTGCCGTAATTCCTTGAAGGCTTCTGCTCAGCGGTTTGTGGGGATTCTGCTGTTATATAAAAAGTAACAGGCCAATGTAACATGAGAGCCCGGATAGCTCAGTCGGTAGAGCATCAGACTTTTAATCTGAGGGTCCAGGGTTCAAGTCCCTGTTCGGGCGAAAGACAGTGATATGGTTGCTGGTCCAGCTATGCCGCTGACTCACTACACCGCCTAGTGTTTTTGTGCGTCTCCCTTGCTTGGCACACCTGAGTCTGATGGTCAGCTCGTTAGGAAAGAGCGCTCATGAATTCAACTGAGTGAGTCAGATAAACGAGACCTAGGGAAATTGGCAGTGCTGTGGTTCCAAAGGGTCAGTACTGAAAAAAAAAACCCGGATCACAGGATGAGACGTGGGCGCCAGCTTTCTCCTAGTTCGAATCGCCGTTTTGTCTGATGTAGGGCTAGCTTGCAGGTTCGGCTGGGTGAGTGAGCTGGCTACGGTGCGAGTGCATCAGGCGCCAGAGCGGTGTTCGGTCCTGATGGTCAGCTCGCTAGGAAAAAGTGCCCATGAAGTGAACTGAGTGAGACAGATAAACGAGACCTAGGAAATTGGCAGTGCTGTGGTTCCAAAGGGTCAGTACTGAAAAAAAAAAC
Organism: Barbus barbus; assembly: GCF_936440315.1. NCBI lineage: Eukaryota > Metazoa > Chordata > Actinopteri > Cypriniformes > Cyprinidae > Barbus > Barbus barbus. The sequence continues at coordinate 3,500,875 of NC_136752.1, forward strand.
CCGGATCACAGGATGAGACGTGGGCGCCAGCTTTCTCCTAGTTCGAATCGCCGTTTTGTCTGATGTAGGGCTAGCTTGCAGGTTCGGCTGGGTGAGTGAGCTGGCTACGGTGCGAGTGCATCAGGCGCCAGAGCGGTGTTCGGTCCTGATGGTCAGCTCGCTAGGAAAAGTGCCCATGAAGTGAACTGAGTGAGACAGATAAGAGACCTAGGAAACTTGCAGTGCTGTGGGAGTGTAGGTTCAGCACTGAAAAACCCTCCTCTACAGGATGATATGTGGCAGCCTGCTTTGTCCTTATTGGGAACTCTGAGCTCCCGTAGTCGTGGCCGAGTGGTTAAGGCGATGGACTAGAAATCCATTGGGGTTTCCCCGCGCAGGTTCAAATCCTGCCGACTACGTTTTTTCTCCTCCACTCTGAGGAGACGAGGCCGTGCCACTTTATTGCATGTCCCTGGTACGCTTTCGTGCGACCCCCAAAGAACGGACAAACACGCCGCTGGACCTTTTAGCAGCCGTAGGCCAGTGGCACGCCGTGATCGTATAGTGGTTAGTACTCTGCGTTGTGGCCGCAGCAACCCCGGTTCGAATCCGGGTCACGGCAGCCTTTTAATCTGAGGGTCCAGGGTTCAAGTCCCTGTTCGGGTGAAAGACAGTCATATGGTTGCCGGTCCAGCTCTGCCGCTGACTCACTACACCACCACGTGTTTTTGTGCGTCTCCCTTGCTTGGCACACCTGAGTCTGATGGTCAGCTCGTTAGGAAAGAGCGCTCATGAAGTCACAGCTACCCTGGTTCGAATCTGGGTAACGGCAGCCTTTTGCTGTCGGGACACCGGGCTCCTTTTAGCCACCTCATCCTTAAGCTGGATTTTGTGTTTGAAGCTTGCTGGCGTCCGGTGCTGCCTTCCTGCAGCCAAGAGAGCTGGCCAGCTGCAGCCAGGTGTAGTCGTGGCCGAGACGTTAAGGCGATGGACTTGAAATCCATTGGGGTCTCCCCTCGCAGGTTAGAACCCTGCCTACTACGGATGGCGCTTACCCTTTTGTTTTAGTTTTCTGTGCCGATAATTGTGCCTTCCAAGGCCTTTGCTCTCTCTGCCGTAATTCCTTGAAGGCTTCTGCTCAGCGGTTTGTGGGGATTCTGCTGTTATATAAAAAGTAACAGGCCAATGTAACATGAGAGCCCGGATAGCTCAGTCGGTAGAGCATCAGACTTTTAATCTGAGGGTCCAGGGTTCAAGTCCCTTTTCGGGCGAAAGACAGTGATATGGTTGCTGGTCCAGCTATGCCGCTGACTCACTACACCGCCTAGTGTTTTTGTGCGTCTCCCTTGCTTGGCACACCTGAGTCTGATGGTCAGCTCGTTAGGAAAGAGCGCTCATGAAGTCAACTGAGTGAGTCAGATAAACGAGACCTAGGAAATTGGCAGTGCTGTGGTTCCAAAGGGTCAGTACTGAAAAAAAAAACCCGGATCACAGGATGAGACGTGGGCGCCAGCTTTCTCCTAGTTCGAATCGCCGTTTTGTCTGATGTAGGGCTAGCTTGCAGGTTCGGCTGGGTGAGTGAGCTGGCTACGGTGCGAGTGCATCAGGCGCCAGAGCGGTGTTCGGTCCTGATGGTCAGCTCGCTAGAAAAAAGTGCCCATGAAGTGAACTGAGTGAGACAGATAAACGAGACCTAGGAAATTGGCAGTGCTGTGGTTCCAAAGGGTCAGTACTGAAAAAAAAAACCCGGATCACAGGATGAGACGTGGGCGCCAGCTTTCTCCTAGTTCGAATCGCCGTTTTGTCTGATGTAGGGCTAGCTTGCAGGTTCGGCTGGGTGAGTGAGCTGGCTACGGTGCGAGTGCATCAGGCGCCAGAGCGGTGTTCGGTCCTGATGGTCAGCTCGCTAGGAAAAGTGCCCATGAAGTGAACTGAGTGAGACAGATAAGAGACCTAGGAAACTTGCAGTGCTGTGGGAGTGTAGGTTCAGCACTGAAAAACCCTCCTCTACAGGATGATATGTGGCAGCCTGCTTTGTCCTTATTGGGAACCCTGAGCTCCCGTAGTCGTGGCCGAGTGGTTAAGGCGATGGACTAGAAATCCATTGGGGTTTCCCCGCGCAGGTTCAAATCCTGCCGACTACGTTTTTTCTCCTCCACGCTGAGGAGACGAGGCCGTGCCACTTTATTGCATGTCCCTGGTACGCTTTCGTGCGACCCCCAAAGAACGGACAAACACGCCGCTGGACCTTTTAGCAGCCGTAGGCCAGTGGCACGCCGTGATCGTATAGTGGTTAGTACTCTGCGTTGTGGCCGCAGCAACCCCGGTTCGAATCCGGGTCACGGCAGCCTTTTAATCTGAGGGTCCAGGGTTCAAGTCCCTGTTCGGGTGAAAGACAGTCATATGGTTGCCGGTCCAGCTCTGCCGCTGACTCACTACACCACCACGTGTTTTTGTGCGTCTCCCTTGCTTGGCACACCTGAGTCTGATGGTCAGCTCGTTAGGAAAGAGCGCTCATGAAGTCACAGCTACCCTGGTTCGAATCTGGGTAACGGCAGCCTTTTGCTGTCGGGACACCGGGCTCCTTTTAGCCACCTCATCCTTAAGCTGGATTTTGTGTTTGAAGCTTGCTGGCGTCCGGTGCTGCCTTCCTGCAGCCAAGAGAGCTGGCCAGCTGCAGCCAGGTGTAGTCGTGGCCGAGACGTTAAGGCGATGGACTTGAAATCCATTGGGGTCTCCCCTCGCAGGTTAGAACCCTGCCTACTACGGATGGCGCTTACCCTTTTGTTTTAGTTTTCTGTGCCGATAATTGTGCCTTCCAAGGCCTTTGCTCTCTCTGCCGTAATTCCTTGAAGGCTTCTGCTCAGCGGTTTGTGGGGATTCTGCTGTTATATAAAAAGTAACAGGCCAATGTAACATGAGAGCCCGGATAGCTCAGTCGGTAGAGCATCAGACTTTTAATCTGAGGGTCCAGGGTTCAAGTCCCTTTTCGGGCGAAAGACAGTGATATGGTTGCTGGTCCAGCTATGCCGCTGACTCACTACACCGCCTAGTGTTTTTGTGCGTCTCCCTTGCTTGGCACACCTGAGTCTGATGGTCAGCTCGTTAGGAAAGAGCGCTCATGAAGTCAACTGAGTGAGTCAGATAAACGAGACCTAGGAAATTGGCAGTGCTGTGGTTCCAAAGGGTCAGTACTGAAAAAAAAAACCCGGATCACAGGATGAGACGTGGGCGCCAGCTTTCTCCTAGTTCGAATCGCCGTTTTGTCTGATGTAGGGCTAGCTTGCAGGTTCGGCTGGGTGAGTGAGCTGGCTACGGTGCGAGTGCATCAGGCGCCAGAGCGGTGTTCGGTCCTGATGGTCAGCTCGCTAGGAAAAAGTGCCCATGAAGTGAACTGAGTGAGACAGATAAACGAGACCTAGGAAATTGGCAGTGCTGTGGTTCCAAAGGGTCAGTACTGAAAAAAAAAACCCGGATCACAGGATGAGACGTGGGCGCCAGCTTTCTCCTAGTTCGAATCGCCGTTTTGTCTGATGTAGGGCTAGCTTGCAGGTTCGGCTGGGTGAGTGAGCTGGCTACGGTGCGAGTGCATCAGGCGCCAGAGCGGTGTTCGGTCCTGATGGTCAGCTCGCTAGGAAAAGTGCCCATGAAGTGAACTGAGTGAGACAGATAAGAGACCTAGGAAACTTGCAGTGCTGTGGGAGTGTAGGTTCAGCACTGAAAAACCCTCCTCTACAGGATGATATGTGGCAGCCTGCTTTGTCCTTATTGGGAACCCTGAGCTCCCGTAGTCGTGGCCGAGTGGTTAAGGCGATGGACTAGAAATCCATTGGGGTTTCCCCGCGCAGGTTCAAATCCTGCCGACTACGTTTTTTCTCCTCCACGCTGAGGAGACGAGGCCGTGCCACTTTATTGCATGTCCCTGGTACGCTTTCGTGCGACCCCCAAAGAACGGACAAACACGCCGCTGGACCTTTTAGCAGCCGTAGGCCAGTGGCACGCCGTGATCGTATAGTGGTTAGTACTCTGCGTTGTGGCCGCAGCAACCCCGTTCGAATCCGGGTCACGGCAGCCTTTTAATCTGAGGGTCCAGGGTTCAAGTCCCTGTTCGGGTGAAAGACAGTCATATGGTTGCCGGTCCAGCTCTGCCGCTGACTCACTACACCACCACGTGTTTTTGTGCGTCTCCCTTGCTTGGCACACCTGAGTCTGATGGTCAGCTCGTTAGGAAAGAGCGCTCATGAAGTCACAGCTACCCTGGTTCGAATCTGGGTAACGGCAGCCTTTTGCTGTCGGGACACCGGGCTCCTTTTAGCCACCTCATCCTTAAGCTGGATTTTGTGTTTGAAGCTTGCTGGCGTCCGGTGCTGCCTTCCTGCAGCCAAGAGAGCTGGCCAGCTGCAGCCAGGTGTAGTCGTGGCCGAGACGTTAAGGCGATGGACTTGAAATCCATTGGGGTCTCCCCTCGCAGGTTAGAACCCTGCCTACTACGGATGGCGCTTACCCTTTTGTTTTAGTTTTCTGTGCCGATAATTGTGCCTTCCAAGGCCTTTGCTCTCTCTGCCGTAATTCCTTGAAGGCTTCTGCTCAGCGGTTTGTGGGGATTCTGCTGTTATATAAAAAGTAACAGGCCAATGTAACATGAGAGCCCGGATAGCTCAGTCGGTAGAGCATCAGACTTTTAATCTGAGGGTCCAGGGTTCAAGTCCCTTTTCGGGCGAAAGACAGTGATATGGTTGCTGGTCCAGCTATGCCGCTGACTCACTACACCGCCTAGTGTTTTTGTGCGTCTCCCTTGCTTGGCACACCTGAGTCTGATGGTCAGCTCGCTAGGAAAAAGTGCCCATGAAGTGAACTGAGTGAGACAGATAAACGAGACCTAGGAAATTGGCAGTGCTGTGGTTCCAAAGGGTCAGTACTGAAAAAAAAAACCCGGATCACAGGATGAGACGTGGGCGCCAGCTTTCTCCTAGTTCGAATCGCCGTTTTGTCTGATGTAGGGCTAGCTTGCAGGTTCTGCTGGGTGAGTGAGCTGGCTTACGGTGCGAGTGCATCAGGCGCCAGAGCGGTGTTCGGTCCTGATGGTCAGCTCGCTAGGAAAAGTGCCCATGAAGTGAACTGAGTGAGACAGATAAGAGACCTAGGAAACTTGCAGTGCTGTGGGAGTGTAGGGTCAGCACTGAAAAACCCTCCTCTACAGGATGATATGTGGCAGCCTGCTTTGTCCTTATTGGGAACCCTGAGCTCACGTAGTCGTGGCCGAGTGGTTAAGGCGATGGACTAGAAATCCATTGGGGTTTCCCCGCGCAGGTTCAAATCCTGCGGACTACGTTTTTTCTCCTCCACGCTGAGGAGACGAGGCCGTGCCACTTTATTGCATGTCCCTGGTACGCTTTCGTGCGACCCCCAAAGAACGGACAAACACGCCGCTGGACCTTTTAGCAGCCGTAGGCCGTGGCACGCCGTGATCGTATAGTGGTTAGTACTCTGCGTTGTGGCCGCAGCAACCCCGGTTCGAATCCGGGTCACGGCAGCCTTTTAATCTGAGGGTCCAGGGTTCAAGTCCCTGTTCGGGTGAAAGACAGTCATATGGTTGCCGGTCCAGCTCTGCCGCTGACTCACTACACCACCACGTGTTTTTGTGCGTCTCCCTTGCTTGGCACACCTGAGTCTGATGGTCAGCTCGTTAGGAAAGAGCGCTCATGAAGTCACAGCTACCCTGGTTCGAATCTGGGTAACGGCAGCCTTTTGCTGTCGGGACACCGGGCTCCTTTTAGCCACCTCATCCTTAAGCTGGATTTTGTGTTTGAAGCTTGCTGGCGTCCGGTGCTGCCTTCCTGCAGCCAAGAGAGCTGGCCAGCTGCAGCCAGGTGTAGTCGTGGCCGAGACGTTAAGGCGATGGACTTGAAATCCATTGGGGTCTCCCCTCGCAGGTTAGAACCCTGCCTACTACGGATGGCGCTTACCCTTTTGTTTTAGTTTTCTGTGCCGATAATTGTGCCTTCCAAGGCCTTTGCTCTCTCTGCCGTAATTCCTTGAAGGCTTCTGCTCAGCGGTTTGTGGGGATTCTGCTGTTATATAAAAAGTAACAGGCCAATGTAACATGAGAGCCCGGATAGCTCAGTCGGTAGAGCATCAGACTTTTAATCTGAGGGTCCAGGGTTCAAGTCCCTGTTCGGGCGAAAGACAGTGATATGGTTGCTGGTCCAGCTATGCCGCTGACTCACTACACCGCCTAGTGTTTTTGTGCGTCTCCCTTGCTTGGCACACCTGAGTCTGATGGTCAGCTCGTTAGGAAAGAGCGCTCATGAATTCAACTGAGTGAGTCAGATAAACGAGACCTAGGGAAATTGGCAGTGCTGTGGTTCCAAAGGGTCAGTACTGAAAAAAAAAACCCGGATCACAGGATGAGACGTGGGCGCCAGCTTTCTCCTAGTTCGAATCGCCGTTTTGTCTGATGTAGGGCTAGCTTGCAGGTTCGGCTGGGTGAGTGAGCTGGCTACGGTGCGAGTGCATCAGGCGCCAGAGCGGTGTTCGGTCCTGATGGTCAGCTCGCTAGGAAAAAGTGCCCATGAAGTGAACTGAGTGAGACAGATAAACGAGACCTAGGAAATTGGCAGTGCTGTGGTTCCAAAGGGTCAGTACTGAAAAAAAAAACCCGGATCACAGGATGAGACGTGGGCGCCAGCTTTCTCCTAGTTCGAATCGCCGTTTTGTCTGATGTAGGGCTAGCTTGCAGGTTCGGCTGGGTGAGTGAGCTGGCTACGGTGCGAGTGCATCAGGCGCCAGAGCGGTGTTCGGTCCTGATGGTCAGCTCGCTAGGAAAAGTGCCCATGAAGTGAACTGAGTGAGACAGATAAGAGACCTAGGAAACTTGCAGTGCTGTGGGAGTGTAGGTTCAGCACTGAAAAACCCTCCTCTACAGGATGATATGTGGCAGCCTGCTTTGTCCTTATTGGGAACCCTGAGCTCCCGTAGTCGTGGCCGAGTGGTTAAGGCGATGGACTAGAAATCCATTGGGGTTTCCCCGCGCAGGTTCAAATCCTGCCGACTACGTTTTTTCTCCTCCACGCTGAGGAGACGAGGCCGTGCCACTTTATTGCATGTCCCTGGTACGCTTTCGTGCGACCCCCAAAGAACGGACAAACACGCCGCTGGACCTTTTAGCAGCCGTAGGCCAGTGGCACGCCGTGATCGTATAGTGGTTAGTACTCTGCGTTGTGGCCGCAGCAACCCCGGTTCGAATCCGGGTCACGGCAGCCTTTTAATCTGAGGGTCCAGGGTTCAAGTCCCTGTTCGGGTGAAAGACAGTCATATGGTTGCCGGTCCAGCTCTGCCGCTGACTCACTACACCACCACGTGTTTTTGTGCGTCTCCCTTGCTTGGCACACCTGAGTCTGATGGTCAGCTCGTTAGGAAAGAGCGCTCATGAAGTCACAGCTACCCTGGTTCGAATCTGGGTAACGGCAGCCTTTTGCTGTCGGGACACCGGGCTCCTTTTAGCCACCTCATCCTTAAGCTGGATTTTGTGTTTGAAGCTTGCTGGCGTCCGGTGCTGCCTTCCTGCAGCCAAGAGAGCTGGCCAGCTGCAGCCAGGTGTAGTCGTGGCCGAGACGTTAAGGCGATGGACTTGAAATCCATTGGGGTCTCCCCTCGCAGGTTAGAACCCTGCCTACTACGGATGGCGCTTACCCTTTTGTTTTAGTTTTCTGTGCCGATAATTGTGCCTTCCAAGGCCTTTGCTCTCTCTGCCGTAATTCCTTGAAGGCTTCTGCTCAGCGGTTTGTGGGGATTCTGCTGTTATATAAAAAGTAACAGGCCAATGTAACATGAGAGCCCGGATAGCTCAGTCGGTAGAGCATCAGACTTTTAATCTGAGGGTCCAGGGTTCAAGTCCCTTTTCGGGCGAAAGACAGTGATATGGTTGCTGGTCCAGCTATGCCGCTGACTCACTACACCGCCTAGTGTTTTTGTGCGTCTCCCTTGCTTGGCACACCTGAGTCTGATGGTCAGCTCGTTAGGAAAGAGCGCTCATGAAGTCAACTGAGTGAGTCAGATAAACGAGACCTAGGAAATTGGCAGTGCTGTGGTTCCAAAGGGTCAGTACTGAAAAAAAAAACCCGGATCACAGGATGAGACGTGGGCGCCAGCTTTCTCCTAGTTCGAATCGCCGTTTTGTCTGATGTAGGGCTAGCTTGCAGGTTCGGCTGGGTGAGTGAGCTGGCTACGGTGCGAGTGCATCAGGCGCCAGAGCGGTGTTCGGTCCTGATGGTCAGCTCGCTAGGAAAAAGTGCCCATGAAGTGAACTGAGTGAGACAGATAAACGAGACCTAGGAAATTGGCAGTGCTGTGGTTCCAAAGGGTCAGTACTGAAAAAAAAAACCCGGATCACAGGATGAGACGTGGGCGCCAGCTTTCTCCTAGTTCGAATCGCCGTTTTGTCTGATGTAGGGCTAGCTTGCAGGTTCGGCTGGGTGAGTGAGCTGGCTACGGTGCGAGTGCATCAGGCGCCAGAGCGGTGTTCGGTCCTGATGGTCAGCTCGCTAGGAAAAGTGCCCATGAAGTGAACTGAGTGAGACAGATAAGAGACCTAGGAAACTTGCAGTGCTGTGGGAGTGTAGGTTCAGCACTGAAAAACCCTCCTCTACAGGATGATATGTGGCAGCCTGCTTTGTCCTTATTGGGAACCCTGAGCTCCCGTAGTCGTGGCCGAGTGGTTAAGGCGATGGACTAGAAATCCATTGGGGTTTCCCCGCGCAGGTTCAAATCCTGCCGACTACGTTTTTTCTCCTCCACGCTGAGGAGACGAGGCCGTGCCACTTTATTGCATGTCCCTGGTACGCTTTCGTGCGACCCCCAAAGAACGGACAAACACGCCGCTGGACCTTTTAGCAGCCGTAGGCCAGTGGCACGCCGTGATCGTATAGTGGTTAGTACTCTGCGTTGTGGCCGCAGCAACCCCGTTCGAATCCGGGTCACGGCAGCCTTTTAATCTGAGGGTCCAGGGTTCAAGTCCCTGTTCGGGTGAAAGACAGTCATATGGTTGCCGGTCCAGCTCTGCCGCTGACTCACTACACCACCACGTGTTTTTGTGCGTCTCCCTTGCTTGGCACACCTGAGTCTGATGGTCAGCTCGTTAGGAAAGAGCGCTCATGAAGTCACAGCTACCCTGGTTCGAATCTGGGTAACGGCAGCCTTTTGCTGTCGGGACACCGGGCTCCTTTTAGCCACCTCATCCTTAAGCTGGATTTTGTGTTTGAAGCTTGCTGGCGTCCGGTGCTGCCTTCCTGCAGCCAAGAGAGCTGGCCAGCTGCAGCCAGGTGTAGTCGTGGCCGAGACGTTAAGGCGATGGACTTGAAATCCATTGGGGTCTCCCCTCGCAGGTTAGAACCCTGCCTACTACGGATGGCGCTTACCCTTTTGTTTTAGTTTTCTGTGCCGATAATTGTGCCTTCCAAGGCCTTTGCTCTCTCTGCCGTAATTCCTTGAAGGCTTCTGCTCAGCGGTTTGTGGGGATTCTGCTGTTATATAAAAAGTAACAGGCCAATGTAACATGAGAGCCCGGATAGCTCAGTCGGTAGAGCATCAGACTTTTAATCTGAGGGTCCAGGGTTCAAGTCCCTTTTCGGGCGAAAGACAGTGATATGGTTGCTGGTCCAGCTATGCCGCTGACTCACTACACCGCCTAGTGTTTTTGTGCGTCTCCCTTGCTTGGCACACCTGAGTCTGATGGTCAGCTCGCTAGGAAAAAGTGCCCATGAAGTGAACTGAGTGAGACAGATAAACGAGACCTAGGAAATTGGCAGTGCTGTGGTTCCAAAGGGTCAGTACTGAAAAAAAAAACCCGGATCACAGGATGAGACGTGGGCGCCAGCTTTCTCCTAGTTCGAATCGCCGTTTTGTCTGATGTAGGGCTAGCTTGCAGGTTCTGCTGGGTGAGTGAGCTGGCTTACGGTGCGAGTGCATCAGGCGCCAGAGCGGTGTTCGGTCCTGATGGTCAGCTCGCTAGGAAAAGTGCCCATGAAGTGAACTGAGTGAGACAGATAAGAGACCTAGGAAACTTGCAGTGCTGTGGGAGTGTAGGGTCAGCACTGAAAAACCCTCCTCTACAGGATGATATGTGGCAGCCTGCTTTGTCCTTATTGGGAACCCTGAGCTCACGTAGTCGTGGCCGAGTGGTTAAGGCGATGGACTAGAAATCCATTGGGGTTTCCCCGCGCAGGTTCAAATCCTGCGGACTACGTTTTTTCTCCTCCACGCTGAGGAGACGAGGCCGTGCCACTTTATTGCATGTCCCTGGTACGCTTTCGTGCGACCCCCAAAGAACGGACAAACACGCCGCTGGACCTTTTAGCAGCCGTAGGCCGTGGCACGCCGTGATCGTATAGTGGTTAGTACTCTGCGTTGTGGCCGCAGCAACCCCGGTTCGAATCCGGGTCACGGCAGCCTTTTAATCTGAGGGTCCAGGGTTCAAGTCCCTGTTCGGGTGAAAGACAGTCATATGGTTGCCGGTCCAGCTCTGCCGCTGACTCACTACACCACCACGTGTTTTTGTGCGTCTCCCTTGCTTGGCACACCTGAGTCTGATGGTCAGCTCGTTAGGAAAGAGCGCTCATGAAGTCACAGCTACCCTGGTTCGAATCTGGGTAACGGCAGCCTTTTGCTGTCGGGACACCGGGCTCCTTTTAGCCACCTCATCCTTAAGCTGGATTTTGTGTTTGAAGCTTGCTGGCGTCCGGTGCTGCCTTCCTGCAGCCAAGAGAGCTGGCCAGCTGCAGCCAGGTGTAGTCGTGGCCGAGACGTTAAGGCGATGGACTTGAAATCCATTGGGGTCTCCCCTCGCAGGTTAGAACCCTGCCTACTACGGATGGCGCTTACCCTTTTGTTTTAGTTTTCTGTGCCGATAATTGTGCCTTCCAAGGCCTTTGCTCTCTCTGCCGTAATTCCTTGAAGGCTTCTGCTCAGCGGTTTGTGGGGATTCTGCTGTTATATAAAAAGTAACAGGCCAATGTAACATGAGAGCCCGGATAGCTCAGTCGGTAGAGCATCAGACTTTTAATCTGAGGGTCCAGGGTTCAAGTCCCTGTTCGGGCGAAAGACAGTGATATGGTTGCTGGTCCAGCTATGCCGCTGACTCACTACACCGCCTAGTGTTTTTGTGCGTCTCCCTTGCTTGGCACACCTGAGTCTGATGGTCAGCTCGTTAGGAAAGAGCGCTCATGAATTCAACTGAGTGAGTCAGATAAACGAGACCTAGGGAAATTGGCAGTGCTGTGGTTCCAAAGGGTCAGTACTGAAAAAAAAAACCCGGATCACAGGATGAGACGTGGGCGCCAGCTTTCTCCTAGTTCGAATCGCCGTTTTGTCTGATGTAGGGCTAGCTTGCAGGTTCGGCTGGGTGAGTGAGCTGGCTACGGTGCGAGTGCATCAGGCGCCAGAGCGGTGTTCGGTCCTGATGGTCAGCTCGCTAGGAAAAAGTGCCCATGAAGTGAACTGAGTGAGACAGATAAACGAGACCTAGGAAATTGGCAGTGCTGTGGTTCCAAAGGGTCAGTACTGAAAAAAAAAACCCGGATCACAGGATGAGACGTGGGCGCCAGCTTTCTCCTAGTTCGAATCGCCGTTTTGTCTGATGTAGGGCTAGCTTGCAGGTTCGGCTGGGTGAGTGAGCTGGCTACGGTGCGAGTGCATCAGGCGCCAGAGCGGTGTTCGGTCCTGATGGTCAGCTCGCTAGGAAAAGTGCCCATGAAGTGAACTGAGTGAGACAGATAAGAGACCTAGGAAACTTGCAGTGCTGTGGGAGTGTAGGTTCAGCACTGAAAAACCCTCCTCTACAGGATGATATGTGGCAGCCTGCTTTGTCCTTATTGGGAACCCTGAGCTCCCGTAGTCGTGGCCGAGTGGTTAAGGCGATGGACTAGAAATCCATTGGGGTTTCCCCGCGCAGGTTCAAATCCTGCCGACTACGTTTTTTCTCCTCCACGCTGAGGAGACGAGGCCGTGCCACTTTATTGCATGTCCCTGGTACGCTTTCGTGCGACCCCCAAAGAACGGACAAACACGCCGCTGGACCTTTTAGCAGCCGTAGGCCAGTGGCACGCCGTGATCGTATAGTGGTTAGTACTCTGCGTTGTGGCCGCAGCAACCCCGGTTCGAATCCGGGTCACGGCAGCCTTTTAATCTGAGGGTCCAGGGTTCAAGTCCCTGTTCGGGTGAAAGACAGTCATATGGTTGCCGGTCCAGCTCTGCCGCTGACTCACTACACCACCACGTGTTTTTGTGCGTCTCCCTTGCTTGGCACACCTGAGTCTGATGGTCAGCTCGTTAGGAAAGAGCGCTCATGAAGTCACAGCTACCCTGGTTCGAATCTGGGTAACGGCAGCCTTTTGCTGTCGGGACACCGGGCTCCTTTTAGCCACCTCATCCTTAAGCTGGATTTTGTGTTTGAAGCTTGCTGGCGTCCGGTGCTGCCTTCCTGCAGCCAAGAGAGCTGGCCAGCTGCAGCCAGGTGTAGTCGTGGCCGAGACGTTAAGGCGATGGACTTGAAATCCATTGGGGTCTCCCCTCGCAGGTTAGAACCCTGCCTACTACGGATGGCGCTTACCCTTTTGTTTTAGTTTTCTGTGCCGATAATTGTGCCTTCCAAGGCCTTTGCTCTCTCTGCCGTAATTCCTTGAAGGCTTCTGCTCAGCGGTTTGTGGGGATTCTGCTGTTATATAAAAAGTAACAGGCCAATGTAACATGAGAGCCCGGATAGCTCAGTCGGTAGAGCATCAGACTTTTAATCTGAGGGTCCAGGGTTCAAGTCCCTTTTCGGGCGAAAGACAGTGATATGGTTGCTGGTCCAGCTATGCCGCTGACTCACTACACCGCCTAGTGTTTTTGTGCGTCTCCCTTGCTTGGCACACCTGAGTCTGATGGTCAGCTCGTTAGGAAAGAGCGCTCATGAAGTCAACTGAGTGAGTCAGATAAACGAGACCTAGGAAATTGGCAGTGCTGTGGTTCCAAAGGGTCAGTACTGAAAAAAAAAACCCGGATCACAGGATGAGACGTGGGCGCCAGCTTTCTCCTAGTTCGAATCGCCGTTTTGTCTGATGTAGGGCTAGCTTGCAGGTTCGGCTGGGTGAGTGAGCTGGCTACGGTGCGAGTGCATCAGGCGCCAGAGCGGTGTTCGGTCCTGATGGTCAGCTCGCTAGGAAAAAGTGCCCATGAAGTGAACTGAGTGAGACAGATAAACGAGACCTAGGAAATTGGCAGTGCTGTGGTTCCAAAGGGTCAGTACTGAAAAAAAAAACCCGGATCACAGGATGAGACGTGGGCGCCAGCTTTCTCCTAGTTCGAATCGCCGTTTTGTCTGATGTAGGGCTAGCTTGCAGGTTCGGCTGGGTGAGTGAGCTGGCTACGGTGCGAGTGCATCAGGCGCCAGAGCGGTGTTCGGTCCTGATGGTCAGCTCGCTAGGAAAAGTGCCCATGAAGTGAACTGAGTGAGACAGATAAGAGACCTAGGAAACTTGCAGTGCTGTGGGAGTGTAGGTTCAGCACTGAAAAACCCTCCTCTACAGGATGATATGTGGCAGCCTGCTTTGTCCTTATTGGGAACCCTGAGCTCCCGTAGTCGTGGCCGAGTGGTTAAGGCGATGGACTAGAAATCCATTGGGGTTTCCCCGCGCAGGTTCAAATCCTGCCGACTACGTTTTTTCTCCTCCACGCTGAGGAGACGAGGCCGTGCCACTTTATTGCATGTCCCTGGTACGCTTTCGTGCGACCCCCAAAGAACGGACAAACACGCCGCTGGACCTTTTAGCAGCCGTAGGCCAGTGGCACGCCGTGATCGTATAGTGGTTAGTACTCTGCGTTGTGGCCGCAGCAACCCCGTTCGAATCCGGGTCACGGCAGCCTTTTAATCTGAGGGTCCAGGGTTCAAGTCCCTGTTCGGGTGAAAGACAGTCATATGGTTGCCGGTCCAGCTCTGCCGCTGACTCACTACACCACCACGTGTTTTTGTGCGTCTCCCTTGCTTGGCACACCTGAGTCTGATGGTCAGCTCGTTAGGAAAGAGCGCTCATGAAGTCACAGCTACCCTGGTTCGAATCTGGGTAACGGCAGCCTTTTGCTGTCGGGACACCGGGCTCCTTTTAGCCACCTCATCCTTAAGCTGGATTTTGTGTTTGAAGCTTGCTGGCGTCCGGTGCTGCCTTCCTGCAGCCAAGAGAGCTGGCCAGCTGCAGCCAGGTGTAGTCGTGGCCGAGACGTTAAGGCGATGGACTTGAAATCCATTGGGGTCTCCCCTCGCAGGTTAGAACCCTGCCTACTACGGATGGCGCTTACCCTTTTGTTTTAGTTTTCTGTGCCGATAATTGTGCCTTCCAAGGCCTTTGCTCTCTCTGCCGTAATTCCTTGAAGGCTTCTGCTCAGCGGTTTGTGGGGATTCTGCTGTTATATAAAAAGTAACAGGCCAATGTAACATGAGAGCCCGGATAGCTCAGTCGGTAGAGCATCAGACTTTTAATCTGAGGGTCCAGGGTTCAAGTCCCTTTTCGGGCGAAAGACAGTGATATGGTTGCTGGTCCAGCTATGCCGCTGACTCACTACACCGCCTAGTGTTTTTGTGCGTCTCCCTTGCTTGGCACACCTGAGTCTGATGGTCAGCTCGCTAGGAAAAAGTGCCCATGAAGTGAACTGAGTGAGACAGATAAACGAGACCTAGGAAATTGGCAGTGCTGTGGTTCCAAAGGGTCAGTACTGAAAAAAAAAACCCGGATCACAGGATGAGACGTGGGCGCCAGCTTTCTCCTAGTTCGAATCGCCGTTTTGTCTGATGTAGGGCTAGCTTGCAGGTTCTGCTGGGTGAGTGAGCTGGCTTACGGTGCGAGTGCATCAGGCGCCAGAGCGGTGTTCGGTCCTGATGGTCAGCTCGCTAGGAAAAGTGCCCATGAAGTGAACTGAGTGAGACAGATAAGAGACCTAGGAAACTTGCAGTGCTGTGGGAGTGTAGGGTCAGCACTGAAAAACCCTCCTCTACAGGATGATATGTGGCAGCCTGCTTTGTCCTTATTGGGAACCCTGAGCTCACGTAGTCGTGGCCGAGTGGTTAAGGCGATGGACTAGAAATCCATTGGGGTTTCCCCGCGCAGGTTCAAATCCTGCGGACTACGTTTTTTCTCCTCCACGCTGAGGAGACGAGGCCGTGCCACTTTATTGCATGTCCCTGGTACGCTTTCGTGCGACCCCCAAAGAACGGACAAACACGCCGCTGGACCTTTTAGCAGCCGTAGGCCGTGGCACGCCGTGATCGTATAGTGGTTAGTACTCTGCGTTGTGGCCGCAGCAACCCCGGTTCGAATCCGGGTCACGGCAGCCTTTTAATCTGAGGGTCCAGGGTTCAAGTCCCTGTTCGGGTGAAAGACAGTCATATGGTTGCCGGTCCAGCTCTGCCGCTGACTCACTACACCACCACGTGTTTTTGTGCGTCTCCCTTGCTTGGCACACCTGAGTCTGATGGTCAGCTCGTTAGGAAAGAGCGCTCATGAAGTCACAGCTACCCTGGTTCGAATCTGGGTAACGGCAGCCTTTTGCTGTCGGGACACCGGGCTCCTTTTAGCCACCTCATCCTTAAGCTGGATTTTGTGTTTGAAGCTTGCTGGCGTCCGGTGCTGCCTTCCTGCAGCCAAGAGAGCTGGCCAGCTGCAGCCAGGTGTAGTCGTGGCCGAGACGTTAAGGCGATGGACTTGAAATCCATTGGGGTCTCCCCTCGCAGGTTAGAACCCTGCCTACTACGGATGGCGCTTACCCTTTTGTTTTAGTTTTCTGTGCCGATAATTGTGCCTTCCAAGGCCTTTGCTCTCTCTGCCGTAATTCCTTGAAGGCTTCTGCTCAGCGGTTTGTGGGGATTCTGCTGTTATATAAAAAGTAACAGGCCAATGTAACATGAGAGCCCGGATAGCTCAGTCGGTAGAGCATCAGACTTTTAATCTGAGGGTCCAGGGTTCAAGTCCCTGTTCGGGCGAAAGACAGTGATATGGTTGCTGGTCCAGCTATGCCGCTGACTCACTACACCGCCTAGTGTTTTTGTGCGTCTCCCTTGCTTGGCACACCTGAGTCTGATGGTCAGCTCGTTAGGAAAGAGCGCTCATGAATTCAACTGAGTGAGTCAGATAAACGAGACCTAGGGAAATTGGCAGTGCTGTGGTTCCAAAGGGTCAGTACTGAAAAAAAAAACCCGGATCACAGGATGAGACGTGGGCGCCAGCTTTCTCCTAGTTCGAATCGCCGTTTTGTCTGATGTAGGGCTAGCTTGCAGGTTCGGCTGGGTGAGTGAGCTGGCTACGGTGCGAGTGCATCAGGCGCCAGAGCGGTGTTCGGTCCTGATGGTCAGCTCGCTAGGAAAAAGTGCCCATGAAGTGAACTGAGTGAGACAGATAAACGAGACCTAGGAAATTGGCAGTGCTGTGGTTCCAAAGGGTCAGTACTGAAAAAAAAAACCCGGATCACAGGATGAGACGTGGGCGCCAGCTTTCTCCTAGTTCGAATCGCCGTTTTGTCTGATGTAGGGCTAGCTTGCAGGTTCGGCTGGGTGAGTGAGCTGGCTACGGTGCGAGTGCATCAGGCGCCAGAGCGGTGTTCGGTCCTGATGGTCAGCTCGCTAGGAAAAGTGCCCATGAAGTGAACTGAGTGAGACAGATAAGAGACCTAGGAAACTTGCAGTGCTGTGGGAGTGTAGGTTCAGCACTGAAAAACCCTCCTCTACAGGATGATATGTGGCAGCCTGCTTTGTCCTTATTGGGAACCCTGAGCTCCCGTAGTCGTGGCCGAGTGGTTAAGGCGATGGACTAGAAATCCATTGGGGTTTCCCCGCGCAGGTTCAAATCCTGCCGACTACGTTTTTTCTCCTCCACGCTGAGGAGACGAGGCCGTGCCACTTTATTGCATGTCCCTGGTACGCTTTCGTGCGACCCCCAAAGAACGGACAAACACGCCGCTGGACCTTTTAGCAGCCGTAGGCCAGTGGCACGCCGTGATCGTATAGTGGTTAGTACTCTGCGTTGTGGCCGCAGCAACCCCGGTTCGAATCCGGGTCACGGCAGCCTTTTAATCTGAGGGTCCAGGGTTCAAGTCCCTGTTCGGGTGAAAGACAGTCATATGGTTGCCGGTCCAGCTCTGCCGCTGACTCACTACACCACCACGTGTTTTTGTGCGTCTCCCTTGCTTGGCACACCTGAGTCTGATGGTCAGCTCGTTAGGAAAGAGCGCTCATGAAGTCACAGCTACCCTGGTTCGAATCTGGGTAACGGCAGCCTTTTGCTGTCGGGACACCGGGCTCCTTTTAGCCACCTCATCCTTAAGCTGGATTTTGTGTTTGAAGCTTGCTGGCGTCCGGTGCTGCCTTCCTGCAGCCAAGAGAGCTGGCCAGCTGCAGCCAGGTGTAGTCGTGGCCGAGACGTTAAGGCGATGGACTTGAAATCCATTGGGGTCTCCCCTCGCAGGTTAGAACCCTGCCTACTACGGATGGCGCTTACCCTTTTGTTTTAGTTTTCTGTGCCGATAATTGTGCCTTCCAAGGCCTTTGCTCTCTCTGCCGTAATTCCTTGAAGGCTTCTGCTCAGCGGTTTGTGGGGATTCTGCTGTTATATAAAAAGTAACAGGCCAATGTAACATGAGCGCCCGGATAGCTCAGTCGGTAGAGCATCAGACTTTTAATCTGAGGGTCCAGGGTTCAAGTCCCTTTTCGGGCGAAAGACAGTGATATGGTTGCTGGTCCAGCTATGCCGCTGACTCACTACACCGCCTAGTGTTTTTGTGCGTCTCCCTTGCTTGGCACACCTGAGTCTGATGGTCAGCTCGTTAGGAAAGAGCGCTCATGAAGTCAACTGAGTGAGTCAGATAAACGAGACCTAGGAAATTGGCAGTGCTGTGGTTCCAAAGGGTCAGTACTGAAAAAAAAAACCCGGATCACAGGATGAGACGTGGGCGCCAGCTTTCTCCTAGTTCGAATCGCCGTTTTGTCTGATGTAGGGCTAGCTTGCAGGTTCGGCTGGGTGAGTGAGCTGGCTACGGTGCGAGTGCATCAGGCGCCAG
The DNA here is from genome assembly GCF_936440315.1 of Barbus barbus. NCBI lineage: Eukaryota > Metazoa > Chordata > Actinopteri > Cypriniformes > Cyprinidae > Barbus > Barbus barbus. The sequence goes on from NC_136752.1 coordinate 3,518,929, forward strand.
AGCGGTGTTCGGTCCTGATGGTCAGCTCGCTAGGAAAAAGTGCCCATGAAGTGAACTGAGTGAGACAGATAAACGAGACCTAGGAAATTGGCAGTGCTGTGGTTCCAAAGGGTCAGTACTGAAAAAAAAAACCCGGATCACAGGATGAGACGTGGGCGCCAGCTTTCTCCTAGTTCGAATCGCCGTTTTGTCTGATGTAGGGCTAGCTTGCAGGTTCGGCTGGGTGAGTGAGCTGGCTACGGTGCGAGTGCATCAGGCGCCAGAGCGGTGTTCGGTCCTGATGGTCAGCTCGCTAGGAAAAGTGCCCATGAAGTGAACTGAGTGAGACAGATAAGAGACCTAGGAAACTTGCAGTGCTGTGGGAGTGTAGGTTCAGCACTGAAAAACCCTCCTCTACAGGATGATATGTGGCAGCCTGCTTTGTCCTTATTGGGAGCCCTGAGCTCCCGTAGTCGTGGCCGAGTGGTTAAGGCGATGGACTAGAAATCCATTGGGGTTTCCCCGCGCAGGTTCAAATCCTGCCGACTACGTTTTTTCTCCTCCACGCTGAGGAGACGAGGCCGTGCCACTTTATTGCATGTCCCTGGTACGCTTTCGTGCGACCCCCAAAGAACGGACAAACACGCCGCTGGACCTTTTAGCAGCCGTAGGCCAGTGGCACGCCGTGATCGTATAGTGGTTAGTACTCTGCGTTGTGGCAGCAGCAACCCCGGTTCGAATCCGGGTCACGGCAGCCTTTTAATCTGAGGGTCCAGGGTTCAAGTCCCTGTTCGGGTGAAAGACAGTCATATGGTTGCCGGTCCAGCTCTGCCGCTGACTCACTACACCACCACGTGTTTTTGTGCGTCTCCCTTGCTTGGCACACCTGAGTCTGATGGTCAGCTCGTTAGGAAAGAGCGCTCATGAAGTCACAGCTACCCTGGTTCGAATCTGGGTAACGGCAGCCTTTTGCTGTCGGGACACCGGGCTCCTTTTAGCCACCTCATCCTTAAGCTGGATTTTGTGTTTGAAGCTTGCTGGCGTCCGGTGCTGCCTTCCTGCAGCCAAGAGAGCTGGCCAGCTGCAGCCAGGTGTAGTCGTGGCCGAGACGTTAAGGCGATGGACTTGAAATCCATTGGGGTCTCCCCTCGCAGGTTAGAACCCTGCCTACTACGGATGGCGCTTACCCTTTTGTTTTAGTTTTCTGTGCCGATAATTGTGCCTTCCAAAGCCTTTGCTCTCTCTGCCGTAATTCCTTGAAGGCTTCTGATCAGCGGTTTGTGGGGATTCTGCTGTTATATAAAAAGTAACAGGCCAATGTAACATGAGAGCCCGGATAGCTCAGTCGGTAGAGCATCAGACTTTTAATCTGAGGGTCCAGGGTTCAAGTCCCTGTTCGGGCGAAAGACAGTGATATGGTTGCTGGTCCAGCTATGCCGCTGACTCACTACACCGCCTAGTGTTTTTGTGCGTCTCCCTTGCTTGGCACACCTGAGTCTGATGGTCAGCTCGTTAGGAAAGAGCGCTCATGAAGTCAACTGAGTGAGTCAGATAAACGAGACCTAGGAAATTGGCAGTGCTGTGGTTCCAAAGGGTCAGTACTGAAAAAAAAAACCCGGATCACAGGATGAGACGTGGGCGCCAGCTTTCTCCTAGTTCGAATCGCCGTTTTGTCTGATGTAGGGCTAGCTTGCAGGTTCGGCTGGGTGAGTGAGCTGGCTACGGTGCGAGTGCATCAGGCGCCAGAGCGGTGTTCGGTCCTGATGGTCAGCTCGCTAGGAAAAGTGCCCATGAAGTGAACTGAGTGAGACAGATAAGAGACCTAGGAAACTTGCAGTGCTGTGGGAGTGTAGGGTCAGCGCTGAAAAACCCTCCTCTACAGGATGATATGTGGCAGCCTGCTTTGTCCTTATTGGGAACCCTGAGCTCCCGTAGTCGTGGCCGAGACATTAAGGCGATGGACTTGAAATCCATTGGGGTCTCCCCTCGCAGGTTAGAACCCTGCCTACTACGGATGGCGCTTACCCTTTTGTTTTAGTTTTCTGTGCCGATAATTGTGCCTTCCAAGGCCTTTGCTCTCTCTGCCGTAATTCCTTGAAGGCTTCTGCTCAGCGGTTTGTGGGGATTCTGCTGTTATATAAAACGTAACAGGCCAATGTAACATGAGAGCCCGGATAGCTCAGTCGGTAGAGCATCAGACTTTTAATCTGAGGGTCCAGGGTTCAAGTCCCTGTTCGGGCGAAAGACAGTGATATGGTTGCTGGTCCAGCTATGCTGCTGACTCACTACACCGCCTAGTGTTTTTGTGCGTCTCCCTTGCTTGACACACCTGAGTCTGATGGTCAGCTCGTTAGGAAAGAGCGCTCATGAAGTCAACTGAGTGAGTCAGATAAACGAGACCTAGGAAATTGGCAGTGCTGTGGTTCCAAAGGGTCAGTACTGAAAAAAAAAACCCGGATCACAGGATGAGACGTGGGCGCCAGCTTTCTCCTAGTTCGAATCGCCGTTTTGTCTGATGTAGGGCTAGCTTGCAGGTTCGGCTGGGTGAGTGAGCTGGCTACGGTGCGAGTGCATCAGGCGCCAGAGCGGTGTTCGGTCCTGATGGTCAGCTCGCTAGGAAAAAGTGCCCATGAAGTGAACTGAGTGAGACAGATAAGAGACCTAGGAAACTTGCAGTGCTGTGGGAGTGTAGGGTCAGCACTGAAAAACCCTCCTCTACAGGATGATATGTGGCAGCCTGCTTTGTCCTTATTGGGAACCCTGAGCTCCCGTAGTCGTGGCCGAGTGGTTAAGGCGATGGGCTAGAAATCCATTGGGGTTTCCCCGCGCAGGTTCAAATCCTGCCGACTACGTTTTTTCTCCTCCACGCTGAGGAGACGAGGCCGTGCCACTTTATTGCATGTCCCTGGTATGCTTTCGTGCGACCCCCAAAGAACGGACAAACACGCCGCTGGACCTTTTAGCAGCCGTAGGCCAGTGGCACGCCGTGATCGTATAGTGGTTAGTACTCTGCGTTGTGGCCGCAGCAACCCCGGTTCGAATCCGGGTCACAGCAGCCTTTTAATCTGAGGGTCCAGGGTTCAAGTCCCTGTTCGGGTGAAAGACAGTCATATGGTTGCCGGTCCAGCTCTGCCGCTGACTCACTACACCACCTTAAGGCGATGGACTTGAAATCCATTGGGGTCTCCCCTCGCAGGTTAGAACCCTGCCTTCTACGGATGGCGCTTACCCTTTTGTTTTAGTTTTCTGTGCCGATAATTGTGCCTTCCAAGGCCTTTGCTCTCTCTGCCGTAATTCCTTGAAGGCTTCTGCTCAGCGGTTTGTGGGGATTCTGCTGTTATATAAAAAGTAACAGGCCAATGTAACATGAGAGCCCGGATAGCGGTGCCTGGAGACCGAGCGTCTGTTAATATCAACAAATCACGTCTCTGCATTTTCATCTTATGACAGCCTATCAGATTTCACCGTTTCCATTTTCTGCATTTTATGACAGCCAATCACGTCTCTGCATTTCCATAATTCTTATGACAGCCAATCACGTCTCTGCATTTCCATCTTATGACAGCCAATCACCGTGTCCCTGAAGCTGAGCTACTGGAGCATGCGCATTAAGTCCGCGTCCCATCGCTCACAGCGAGTTATTTTATAATATATTTGTAAATTATTTTGGGAAAAAAGCCGCCGTAGAGTCCGTCTTTGAATTTAGCGATTTGAGAATTTAATCCATTCAGGTAAGAGTCCTCAATTTAATTAACTAGCTAGCTAAAAATAAGAAAACCCCTATTGAAGTTAACGTTTAATAGTTTGTTAAATAAACTTTTACATTGTTTTAGGTAAGGTGGTGTTTTATTTAGTTCGCTAGCTATGAATGAACGTATGAATGAATAGAGCTAGCTTAAACGTATTTTCGACAGAGAAACTAATGATTTACATTGTTATAATTAGTAGTAGTTAGAGCAATACCTGATATTGTGTTCACTTTTAACACCCAAAATGAATGAGTTTTGTGTTGTATTCAGGTGTTGCACCTGTTATAACAGGAGACTTTGTGTTTACCAACTGATAATAAACTTAATATGATTGTACTAAATTACTTATATATGTGCTACTACTATGTATTAATATATTATACACTGAGGTGTGCTAGAATTTGCTGATTTACAAATGCTATCTATATACAGGATTTTTATAGTAGTGAGTTAAAACTACTCATGTTGATATGGTTATACCATGTACTGAATAGTTACACATTTAAATTTAATGGTTACAATTTTATTTACTCTAGTAATCAAAGATGGCTTCCAAACACAAGAAGCACAGGGCTATGGGTGACGAGGAGTGGATGTCGCGCCTGCGAAAGTTTGCTGCTGTTGGGGTCTGGCCTTCTGAGGCAGGAAACAGGCCGGCCCCCCGCCAGAGAAAGTGGCATGACATGTATCTGAAGGTAAATTTAGATAAATGACGTGTGTACAGTTATCCAACATAAAGCTATGTCATATAAGGGGTCACATTTTTATGATTCAAACAATATTACAGATTGTTAAATGTCCAGTGCAGTTGAGGGGACAAATGTCTTTGTTTGGAGAGACACAGACATGTAGTTGTGGATTCCATACAACAAAGGTATCAAAAATCTTTTCCTAAAATTATGAAGTGTTGGTGTTGTTGTCTCTATTATTCAATTTTATTTTATTTTATCTTAATCTGTAGCCTTCCATGTCAGTATCCTCTTCAACGGCACCAGGTCCCTCATCTGCATCACTTGTTGCATCATCTGCTGCAACACCTGGGCAGACAGCAACAACTGGACAGACAGCAACACCTGGGCAGACAGCAACAACTGGACAGACAGCAACACCTGGACAGACAGCAACAACTGGACAGACAGCAACAACTGGACAGACAGCAACACCTGGGCAGACAGCAACAACTGGACAGACAGCAACACCTGGGCAGACAGCAACAACTGGACAGACAGCAACACCTGGGCAGACAGCAACAACTGGACAGACAGCAACACCTGGGCAGACAGCAACAACTGGGCAGACAGCAACAACTGGACAGACAGCAACACCTGGGCAGACAGCAACAACTGGACAGACAGCAACACCTGGGCAGACAGCAACAACTGGACAGACAGCAACACCTGGGCAGACAGCAACAACTGGACAGACAGCAACACCTGGGCAGACAGCAACAACTGGGCAGACAGCAACAACTGGACAACTCACACCCCGCAAGCCAACTTTAACTATGGCATCAGTACGTAATGAGGATTTACTGATACTGATATTTAATTTTTTTACGTATTCAAATATATGCATTTTAATTTACAAGGCTCCTCTTAAGATTACTTTTTTTAAAAACTTTTTTTCAGTTTATAAAGCCGCGGTTCGGTGGGTCTCAGGGTGCCGCTTTAACGCCAAACTTAAATTTGTGCAGGAAGCCTGCAACCAAGGTAATGTAAAGAGAATGACAGTTTGAATTTGATTTTACAATCATATAATCAGTCATATAATACAATAGTGTATGATGCACTCTTATTCTTGTTATGCCTGGGTATTCTTGTTAGGCTACTGTTATTTTCATTCCATAACGATATGTTGAATTTATGTTGTCATTACTGTAATTCCTAATAAGGGCAGATTAATATTATGTATTATGTTGTAAACTGTGGTCATATTCTCTCAGCCCATCAGTTGCACTTCTGAATCTTCTGCCATGTCCAGCACTGTCACAAGTGCCATGACAAGGAGGACACCATCGCCTGCTCGCAGTCCCAGGAAGTACATTCAGACTGTCTCGACTCTGTCTCTTCTTCCCTCTCCTGTGCCCACAACCGCCTCCTCGATACCATCAGTAGCTGCTAGAGCTGTGAGAAACTCTTAAATTAAATGGTTTTCTTCACAATGATACTTTACTTCAAATAAGCATCCTTTATGTGTGACTTGCAATCATGTATATATATATATTTATATATATTTGCCTTTTTTTATTTGTAAAGGAAGTGTCAGCCGCCGCCTCCTCCTCTGGTACCTCCTTTGCTCCTCTTGCCCCTGTAACCTCTGCATCTGCCACTGCCACCTCTTTTTTTGGTCGCTCAGATCACCCTACTGCTGACATGGAGACTGCTCCTGGTCCAGAGCCTGGCTGGCTGCCTGCCAAGCTGATGGGGACCATACCACCTCAGGATCAGAAGTGGATTTCATCTGCTCTGTGGAAGAACAAGCGGCTGCACAATGACCTGAAGCTTTGGTATGATCCACCGGAGCCAGCGCTCATTTATCATCAGGCCCCCACTCCAGAGTGTTTTTTTACACACCGGCTTCTCTTGTGGATGCCATACCACCTTTGGCGGGTCAGGCTCTCCTGTCCTGTGTGTGGAAAACAGCTCACAGGTTATGGAGCCCACAAGAGAGCCCGCCATGTTTTGGATGTGGATAGGTACTACCTAATGATCACGGAGACTCTCTGGTGCAGTTCGGCTGGTTGTAAAACGAGTTACATTTCCACCAGCAAGACCATCTTGGACCAGCTGGATTTGGCACACAGAATGGAGTTCCGGCTGATCCTGACACGAAGGTGAGTATACTGAAATTCTTTAGCCTGTGTCACAAATGTTTGTCATTCAAACACACTATAAATGAGCTTGTTTTACTGTTTGCCTTTTTTTGGGTCTCTTTTTCACTTTGTTTCTTAATACAGATATGCCTGTGACATACGGGTGATCCGTTTTCTGAGGGAGAGGACCTTGGGTAATAGCCCCAGTCGGTTGGTCAGGCAGCTGAGGGAAAATCACAGCGAGGAGTGGCTTAAGCGTGTTTGTCGCTACCTTGGCGCATGCTCAGACTTCGCTGTCCAGCCAGGCCTGCACCCTATCAAGTTCCAGGACCCTCCTAAGCCAGTGGCTGTTCCTTCCCACCGGTGGATGCTGGCTGTTTATGGCCGAGACATCCTAAGTAGAATGGATCAAATAAAAGCCAGCATAACATCCACCTTTGGCAATATATTAAAAATGGATTCCACAAAAAAGGTAAATATTTTTAACCCTTACCACTGTAAAATCCTATCTCACCAACAAAAGTCTAAATACAACATTAGCAGAAAAGACATGAAAAATTAAATTAATTGTTTGTATATATATATTAAAAAAACAGTATTATTTCAGTATTTTACATGTAAAGAAAACTGTTTATTTGGGCTTTAGGCATTCACTGTCTTTTCTATGTGATCACAGATCACCAAGAAGCTATCAGGCTTTGCCAAGGGGACCGCCTTGTGGCTTACATCTGTGAGCAATGAGGTGGGCCAAATCCTCATCAGTGTCCTGACTGCTCAGGAGGGTCCTGCACTTGACACCATGGCTGCTGATCTCATCCGCAGGTACAGCAATGCTGGTGTGGCTCCTCCTCAGCTTCTCTATGTTGACTGTGAATGTTGTCGAGAGGGCACAGGACAGACAAAACTAAAACAAAGATTTGGTGGGTGGCCAGACCTGGTTGTAAAGCTTGACATATACCACTTCATGCGGCGACTGGCATCTGGGTGTACAAAGGATGCACATCCTCTTTACCCCATCTTTATGTCCAGACTGTCAAGCTGCATTTTTGAGTGGGACAGTGGAGATGTTGCCTTGCTGCGTCAAGCTAAGAGGGAACAGTTGAAACAAGAAGGTGTTCCTGGGATCACTGAAAAACTAGTGGACCAGCAGATAACCAAGGAGGAACTGGCATTGCATTGCAGGAGACGGACAAGAGGGGAGCGGCAGACGATCATGATGATTGAACAGCTTCTTAATGAGCTCATGGGGGTAAAGGGCAGAGACTATCTTGGTGTTCCTCTCTTGGACCACGAGAGAATGCAGAACATATGGCAAACCCAGATGAAGCATGTGAAATGCATTCAGGATGAACCAGGTGTCCTCCTGTACACTGTAACTGGCACCACTACCAAGGAAGGCATTGTCTTGCCAAACTACAGATGTGCAAGAGGGTCCACCTCACTTGAATCATTCCACTTGCATCTGAACAGGTTCATTCCAGGTCAGTATGAATCACTTTTTATTTATCAGCAAGATTACATATTTGCAGTTAAACATTTTATTATTATTATAATTATTATTATGAATAGTAGCAATAGTATTGTTAGTTATAATTATTATTATTATCCTGGAAACGCTGACACAGTCTGACAAAGAACCAAACACAACAAGTTAACCTAACAATATTGCTCACAATTGTACTATCTTAAGGAACCAGTGCCAACAGCCTGAATTTCCAGCTGTACCTCCTTGAGGGCCTTTACAGATGGAACCAGGACCGTGAAGCTGCATCTCTGGCAGTCGGGGATCCAGCAAGGTCACCTGAACAGCTGCTCAGCTACTCAGGTGACCTTGTTCACTGTGTCAACAACTACAGTGTCAAGGTGCTTGGAAGGAAGCTTGTTCCATCTTTTCAGCCACCTTCTGTTTATACTGGTTAGTTTAAGCTTTCCATCAGGAGGCTATTTTCTATATCCATAAATCTTTTTATGAATTTTCTGAAAAGTAAATTTTCCTCTATTCTATTTTCTTGTCTGTTCCAGGGGAGCTAATAGGTATGGATTACCTATACCGCCAGACAGGGAGGGCCTTGCAGGATGTCCAGCCTGACTCAGAGGAGACTGAGCAGATGCTGGAAGATGTAGTCACAGAGGAAGACTTAGAAGATGAGGGCTTTGAAGATTCTGGTTTGGACCCAACTGTTGGGCTACTGGACCCATCCCCTGGTCCATCACCTGCCACCACCAGCTCAGCGGTCATTCCAACTCCCACCTCTCTCCAGACCACTGCACGACCTTCAGGGCCTGCATCTGCTATCATTACAGCTGCACTGGTTATTATGCTTGTCACATTTTTTTTATCATACTGTGTCAGTGGACTTTCCGGTTGCTCCGGATAATTTAGACTTTCATTGTACTATAGTAATAATTATTATTATTGTGTAATAATAATAATCATAATCTTCATTGTATAATAATAATTAGAAAATGTATTTGTAATCACTTTTCAAAAACACATTTTCCAATCACAAAAAAATATGCAATGCAATCATGAAATGGACAGAGATGAAAGACAATGAACAAAAATCTGAAGAATAAATAAATTATTAAAAGCAGTATTACATTTTAACATTTCGATGTTTATTTCATTAGTATTATTATTTGTTATTATTACATTTAGCAGGCTGCAAATGAGTACACCACTGCACCCTCTGGCCCAAAAGCTGTCCCCACCAGCCTAGCCTCTGCTCCTCCTGACTGTTCTATCGTCCCAGCCTCTCTTGCCACTACTCCAGCTATAAGTCCCTCTGAGCCACCTGCCATGACCCGAGCAGCACCACAGCAACAGCTGGTAGGTCTTTTGTGACATGTCAAGTCAAGTCAAGTCACTTTTATTTATATAGCGCTTTTACCAATACAAATTGTGTCAAAGCAACTGCACAATATCAAAATAGGAAAATAGTGTGTCAATAATGTAAAATGGCATATAAACAGTTTGAAAGATGTGCTATTTTTCTGCCTGTGCTATTGTTTTTATTTAACTTTTTATATACTCCTGTATTTACCAGGTTGTGGATGAGCGCAACATCCCAGGGATGGACAGCGTGGACAGCCTGGCAGAATACTTGGTGGGACTGAGGAATGAAACTGGACTAACTCTTAACTCCCAGCAGGCCAGTACCATCATAGCTCTGTGGCAGAACCTTCTACCATATGACCAGCAGCGTGTGGCGTACTCTGCACGGCACCAGTCGCATCTGACAACAGGACGCTTCAGGTGCTCTAAAAAGAAACCTGAATTTACGCCAGGTGTGGAGAGCATGACACGTTGCGTGCTAGGATCGACAGGATCCCCTGCCCAGTGGCCAGACTGTTGTCGTCTGGTAGAGTGCATTTTTGTGAAACTCTGTGACATCCATAAAAGTCCAAAAAAACAGGGTAAATATGCACTGACTAGATGGACTCTAATTCTCAGAGACTACAGCAAGATCAGACAGCTGATCCTGGGTAATGGTGCAGTCATGCAGAGCTCTACTCTGCAGTTGTTTGATGTTAATCAAACAACTCTCATTCAGTGGCACAACAAGCGACTGAAGAGGCAGGAATGTAATGTTCTGCTGCAAGGGGTCAACTTGCCTGCTTCCATTCCTGTTGCTCCGGTACCTCTTCCACCAGTACAGGTACGCCCCACTGCTGCACCACCACGTCCTGGCCCTCAACATCAGTACCACTTGCCTCAAAGTACAACAGGACAAGCAGTGGACAAGAGGAAGTCTTCAGCCCAACACACCCATTCTCTGCAGTCTGCCTGCCCAAGGTTGCCAGCTCAGAGGCAATTGTTCCCTCACCAGACATCTCCACCTACCCCTGCCCCTTTGCCTACTATCTCCAGCCCCAGCCCTGCCAGTGGCCCACTTGTGTATGCGTTTTTGACCCCACAAGTCAATGCATACAAACGGATTGCTCCTGCTGCCCCCCTCTCCTCTCCACCACCTGCCCGGAGGCCTTACAATCGGAAAGTTGACAAAAATAAATGCAGTCAGTGCCAACAGCCCCGCAACAAAGAAAGTGGCCATGCCCAGTATTATGGGTACATATACTGTCCCCAAAATGCTGGTATTCCACTTGACCAGTGGATGGAGGAGATGCGGAGGAAGAGGGCAGATAAGAAATAGATTTGTTTGTCTTTGTCTCACACTGTGTAGATGTGTAGTGGAAATACTTCAGTCATGTTCTATTAGTTTGTTGATGTAACTGTTCGATATTCATCCCATATAACAGGTCTGGCATTAAAAAAAAAATCAACATACAGAAATAGCACACTGTATATTACTGTTTTTTATTTTGTGTGAACTTTACAAAGTGTGTTGATTTTGTTATTTGTATATATTTTTTTACCAGCTGACCAGAATCTTCTACCTTTATTACTTTGTGTATTTTGTTTATTTATTTATTTTATATTTGTATTTTATATATAATTCTTCAGTTTCTTTGTATCTGTGATATGCTTACTGTGTGTGTGAGAGAGAAAGAAAGAGATAATTAAGATTTTGTAATAAATTAATAATATATTTAAACAGCAAGGCCTTTATCTTTATTTATTGCCAACAGTCACTCAGAGAAAACAATTACAAACTTTCAATTCTAATTCCTTTCATTTTTAAATTAGATTAGGTATTGGGTATTTTTTCTCAAGCAATGTAAAACACATGCATGTATACATATATACAAACAATACATATGAATATAGTAATAACTTCAGCCAACTAATTGATAAACATATTTATTGCATTGCTATGTAAATTAAGTTCATTATTATCTATATCGTGTTACATAAGTATGTTAACTTAAGTACATATATTTGACTGTATGACATTCAAAATAAGCCATTGTCCTATTTGTATCAATTAATAAGTGATTAATTAAACGATTCGTAATATTTAAGTTAGGTTAGAGATGCCTGCTCCAGTCGGGGATCGAACCAGCAACCTTTGGATACACAGCACCCTATGCAAAGTGTTATCTATGGACATATTTCTCAAACTAATAATGTAATATATGTGTCCTGTAGCTGCTGACGGGCAGCAGAGTCAATATTAACTCTCATTTCACTTCAATTTCTCTCCTTTTCTCTCTTTTTCTCTCTTTTTCCTCCTTCCCCCTCCTTCCCCCTTCTCCTTCTTCTTCCCCCGCTTATACAGACTATTGTTCCCCAGCTTCTGATGTAGGGCTAGCTTGCAGGTTCGGCTGGGTGAGTGAGCTGGCTACGGTGCGAGTGCATCAGGCGCCAGAGCGGTGTTCGGTCCTGATGGTCAGCTCGCTAGGAAAAAGTGCCCATGAAGTGAACTGAGTGAGACAGATAAGAGACCTAGGAAACTTGCAGTGCTGTGGGAGTGTAGGGTCAGCACTGAAAAACCCTCCTCTACAGGATGATATGTGGCAGCCTGCTTTGTCCTTATTGGGAACCCTGAGCTCCCGTAGTCGTGGCCGAGTGGTTAAGGCGATGGACTAGAAATCCATTGGGGTTTCCCCGCGCAGGTTCAAATCCTGCCGACTACGTTTTTTCTCCTCCACGCTGAGGAGACGAGGCCGTGCCACTTTATTGCATGTCCCTGGTACGCTTTCGTGCGACCCCCAAAGAACGGACAAACACGCCGCTGGACCTTTTAGCAGCCGTAGGCCAGTGGCACGCCGTGATCGTATAGTGGTTAGTACTCTGCGTTGTGGCCGCAGCAACCCCAGTTGGAATCCGGGTCAGGGCAGCCTTTTCCGTCGAGCAATGGGGACACCGGGCTCCTTTTAGTCCACCTCTTCCTTCAGATGGATTTTGTGTCAGAAGCTTGGTGGCGTCCTGTCTTGCCCACCTGCAGCCAAGAGAGATGGAGGGCAGCAGCCATGCATAGTCGTGGCCGAGAGGTTAAGGCGATGGACTCAAAATCCACTGGGTCTCCCTGTGCAGGTTTGAAACCTTATGATTACGGGCAAGGTTTGCCCTTTTAATTTAGCTTCCTGTGCCGATAAATGTGTCTTCCAAGACCTTTTGCTTTCGCTCTCTCTGCCGTAATTCCATTTGGCTTTCATCCCTTAGCGCGTGTGGCAAATGAGCTTCTGCTGGGCGGAATATAATAAATAGTATTACTGTAGCAGCGCGGACACACATACCGGAAGCGTTCAGTTGGAAGAGAGCGCAAAACACACAACACAAAAATTAACGAAAGAGATCGCTGCAAATTGAGACAGGCTTTTCAAAAACACGGTTCCTTAAAAAAACGAAGCTGAGCGCCAGTCAAGCTGGTAGCGACGAAAATAGTGCACACGCCTAATTAGAATTATTAGGGTAATCTGCAAGAAGTGCAAATAGACAATCCTTTAAGTGTGAGTTTATCAGTGTGTCTTCAGTCATGTATTGAGTCAGATAAAGACTGTCATTTTTTTTCTCAAGAAAAAAAATGTAAATGTTCTTAAGAACATATTTGAGAACTCAGTAAGAAATTTTCAAGAACTGCACTTAAGAACATTCTTACGAACTCTTTGGAATTTATTTTAAGAAATGACTTAACTTACTTCTGAAGAAGATTTTTGTCAATCCGGCCCCTGAGTCTGACGGTCAGCTCGCTAGGAAAGAGCGCTCATGAAGTGAACTGAGTGAGTCGGAAAAGAGAGTCCTAGGAAACGTGCAGTTCTGTGGGACCCCAGGGTCAGCGCTGAAAACCCCCGTTCCACAGGATTAGCTTCTGAGCTTCTGCTCAGCGGTTTGTGTGGAATCGGTTGTTATATAAAACCTAACAGACAAGCGCTGCGCAAGGGTCCAGATACCTCAGTTGGTAGAGCATCAGACTTTTAATCTGAGGAACCAGGGTTCAAGTTCCTATTCGGGCGAAAGACTTCCATGTGGATGGTGGCCACAGCATACTGTTACTCCGGTCCAGCTCCATCGTTGACTCGCAGCTAGAGCGGTGTTCGGTCCTGCTCCGGGAGACCAACAGCGCCCCATGTTTTTGTGCATCTCCCTTCTTTGGCAGCTGTTTGGGTCCATTGTTGTTTTCTGTGTTTGTTAATGACTTGTCACATGCTGTTTCAAGAGCAGATGTTGTACTTTATGCAGATGATGCTACAATGTTTTATGCATCACCTACAATAACTGATATAAGTTGCACCGTGCAGAATGAACTTAATGCCATTACAAATTGGGTGAAACTTAATAAATTAGCTCTTAATATATCTAAAACTAAATGTATAGTCTTTGGTACTAAACGTATGCTTGGCAAGCCTTGTAACTTAAATCTAATTATTGATACATCTTTGGTAGAGCAGGTGAGTCAGACTAGACTCTTGGGTGTGAAGCTGGATAGTCAGCGCTCTTGGGCTGATCAGATTGACTACATTGTGTCTAAAATGGCCAAAGGCATTGCTTTTTCTCGGAGATTTTCAGCGTATTGTCCACCCTCAGTTATGAAAACAGTTGTCCAGTCTTTAGTTCTGTCACATCTGGGGTATTGCCCAGTAATTTGGTCCAGTGCTGCACAGGGACATCTGAAAAAATTACAAATCGTTCAGAATAGAGCCGCAAGAGTAGCCCTTGGTTGCTCTTTTCGCTCCAATGTGGATAAAATGCATACCTGTTTGGGCTGGCTAAAGGTGGAGGACAAACTTAATATAAGCCTTCTCTGTTATATGCACAATGCTCTATTTAAAAACAATCCAAAATCCTTTGTAGATAAATTGGTTTTTAGTGGGTATTGTCACGGGCATGTTACGCGTCAGGTGAGCTCAGGTGTGTTAGTGGTTCCATCTGCAAGGTCCAATTGTATGACAAGAACAGTTTTAGTTAGATCGTCATCTGCTTGGAATAAATTGGATTTAAGAATAAGGCATATATCCAACATATGTAATTTTAAGAAGACTCTAGAACAAATGACAATTAATAGTATTACACCAGTTAATTTGTGACTGTTATAGGTACTGACATTTTCAAATGCTGTATGTGCGTGAATGTGTATATGTGGATAAATGAATACATGGTTATGTTATATGTATGTTATATTTGTGTATTTGTGTATTTTAACTGTATACACGTTTCAGCACTTTTATGGGCCCCAGGAAGACTAGCAACCACATTGTGGAAGCTAATGAGGATCCAAATAAATAAACAAATAACAAATAAACATATGAGCCTGATGGTCAGCTCGCTAGGAAAAAGTGGAGTAAACTGAGTGAGACAGATAAGAGAGACCTAGGAAACTTGCAGTGCTGTGGGAGTGCAGGGTCAGCACTGAAAAACCCTCCTCTACAGGATGAGATGTGGCAGCCTTCTTTGTCCTCATTGGAAATCCTGAGCTCCCGTTGTCGGAGACGGGGGTAGCTGCAGCCTGGAGCAATGGGTGTGCTGAAATGAGGCGTTCCGAAAAGTGAATCAGTACAACAAAATCTACCCCTAACCCTACCCCCACACCCTGACAGTTTGTCGACCAATCATTAAGACCTTTCTCCACGCCCCTACCTTTTGGCACACCCTAACCTTTCGCCACGCCCATTGCTCAAGCCTGCAGTTATCCCTACTTGCGTTGTCGTGGCCGAGTGGCTAAGGCGATGTACTAGAAATCCATTGGGGTCTCCCCGCTCACCGACTACTCTGTTAGCCTGCGTGCTGAGGAGAAATGGCATTGATCATTTCTCTCGTCCCTAGCACGCTTTTCCGTTCCCACTCTGCATCGGACAAGCACGCCACTGGCCCTTTCAGCAGCTGTGGGCCAGTGGTGCGATGTGACAGTCTAGTGATTAATACTCTGCGTTGTGGCTGCAGCTACCCTGGTTCGAATCTGGGAAACGGCAGCCTTTTGCTGTCGGGACACCGGGCTCCTTTTAGCCACCTCATCCTTCAGCTGGATTTTGTGTTTGAAGCTTGCTGGCGTCCGGTGCTGCCTTCCTGCAGCCAAGAGAGCTGGCCAGCTGCAGCCAGGTGTAGTCGTGGCCGAGACGTTAAGGCGATGGACTTGAAATCCATTGGGGTCTCCCCTCGCAGGTTAGAACCCTGCCTACTACGGATGGCGCTTACCCTTCTGTTTTAGTTTTCTGTGCTGATAATTGTGCTTTCCAAGGCCTTTGCTCTCTCTGCCGTAATTCCTTGAAGGCTTCTGCTCAGCGGTTTGTGGGGATTCTGCTGTTATATAAAAAGTAACAGGACAACGTAGCATGAGAGCCCGGATAGCTCAGTCGGTAGAGCATCAGACTTTTAATCTGAGGGTCCAGGGTTCAAGTCCCTGTTCGGGCGAATGCCAGTCATATGGTTGCCTCGTGTTTTTGTGCGTCTCCCTTGCTTGGCACACCTGAGTCTGATGGTCAGCTCGTTAGGAAAGAGCGCTCATGAAGTCAACTGAGTGAGTCAGATAAACGAGACCTAGGAAATTGGCAGTGCTGTGGGTCCAAAGGGTCAGTACTGAAAAACCCCGGATCACAGGATGAGACGTGGGCGCCAGCTTTCTCCTAGTTCGAATCGTCGTTTTGTCTGATGTAGGGCTAGCTTGCAGGTTCGGCTGGGTGAGTGAGCTGGCTACGGTGCGAGTGCATCAGGCGCCAGAGCGGTGTTCGGTCCTGATGGTCAGCTCGCTAGGCTAGGAAAAAGTGCCCTTGAAGTCAAGTCAAGTCAAGTCTGCTTTATTGTCAATTCTTCCACATGTACAGCACATACATACAGAGAATTGAAATTGTGTTACCCTCAGACCCTTGGTGTAAACAGTTAACATTAAACACGTTCAAATACAGATAATACGGTTTAAACATATGTACATACAACTCTATAGCTATACAAGTAAGGACATTGTAGAAAAAAAATAAAGAAATAGATAAAGTGGCATAAGGCGCATGGCAGATAGTGCAAACCAGTTAAATAAAAACAAAACTGTGCAGATATATTTGTAGTGCAAAAAGAGCTTATCAATCTGAGAACATTGTAGAAAAATAAAAATAAAAAAAAGATAGATAAAGTGACATAAGGCACATGGCAGAATAGATAGAGTGCAAACCAGTTAAATAAACCAAAACTGTGCAGATATATGTGTAGTGCAAAAAGAGCTTGTCAGTCTGAGGACATTGTAGAAAAATAAAAAAAGATAGATAAAGTGACATAAGGCACATGGCAGAATAGATAGAGTGCAAACCAGTTAAATAAAACAAAAACTGTGCAGATATGTGTGTAGTGCAAAAAGAGCTTGTCAGTCTGTTAAATTGACAGGAGAACAGTCTTTTTATGAGACTATCCGAGGAGGTAGTTTGCAGTCAATGCTGGATGAGGTAGTGATCAGTCGAATGCTGCACAAGTGAGAGGTGCTGGTCACAGTTTGTAAGTAGGTGGGGGTGGCTGGTCCTGGGGGTGTGGGGAGCCGTGGGGGGGGGGGGTCTCATAGTGTCAGAGTTCAGTGTTGTATGGGGTAAGAAGAGGGGAGGGGGGGCAGGGACGGGAGAGAGTTCAGCTTCCTGACAGCCTGATGTATGAAGCTGTCCTTCAGTCTGCTGGCACCAGACTGAAGAAGCTGTGTGTCGGGTGGGTGGGATCACCTGCAATGCGGAGGGCTTTGCGGGTGAGACGGGTGCTGTAGATGTCCTGGAGGGAGGGGAGAGAGACACCAATGATCTTCTCAGCTGCTCTCACTATTCGCTGAAGTGACTTGCGGCAGGATGCGTTGCAAGCGCCATACCACACAGTGATGCAGCTGGTTAGGATGCTCTCGATGGTGCCTCTGTAGAAGGTGCACATGATGGGGGTCGGGTCTCTGGCTCTTCTTAGTTTGCGGAGGAAGTAGAGACGCTACTGTGCTTTCTTGGCCAGTGCTACAGTGTTGTTAGTCCAGGAGAGGTCCTCAGTGATGTGCACACCCAGGAACTTGGTGCTGCTCACTCTCTCCACAGTCACACCGTTGATGGTCAGAGGGGCATGCTGAGTGTGTACTCTCCTGAAGTCAACAACAATCTCCTTCGTCTTCTCCACATTCAGAGAGAGATTGTTGTCACTGCACCACCCGGCCAGGCGGCTCACCTCGCTCCTGTAGTTTGTCTCATCTCTGTTGCTGATGAGACCCACCACAGTTGTGTCGTCCGCAAACTTAATGATCAGGTTAGAGTTGTGTGACGGTGTGCAGTCGTGGGTCAGCAGAGTGAAGAGGAGGGGGCTCAGCACACATCCTTGGGGGGCCCCAGTGTTCAGTGTGATGGTGCTGGATGTGTTACTGCCAACCCGTACTGCTTGAGGTCTCCCGGTCAGGAAGTCCAACAGCCAGTTGCACAGAGAGGTGTTGAGCCCCAGCTGGACCAGTTTGTGTGTGAGCTGTTGAGGGATGATTGTGTTGAATGCTGAACTGAAGTCTATGAACAGCATCCTGACATAT
This sequence comes from Barbus barbus, assembly GCF_936440315.1. Classification (NCBI taxonomy): domain Eukaryota; kingdom Metazoa; phylum Chordata; class Actinopteri; order Cypriniformes; family Cyprinidae; genus Barbus; species Barbus barbus. The sequence continues at coordinate 3,536,829 of NC_136752.1, forward strand.
GAGTCTTTTTTGTCCAGATGTGTGAGGGCTGGGTGGAGGGCAGTGGCGATGACATCATCGGTCGAGCTGTTGGACCTATATGCAAACTGGAAGGGGTCAAGTGAGGGGGGGAGGACAGACTTGATGTGGTGCATGACTAGCCGTTCAAAGCACTTCATGAGAATAGGAGTGAGTGCTATTGAACGGTAGTCATTGAAACAGGATGGAGATGACTTCTTCGGGACTGGAATGATGGTGGTAGCTTTGAAGCATGTGGGGACAACGGCCTGATTTAGCGAGATGTTGAAGATGTCTGTGAAGACATCAGTGAGTTCCACTGCACAGTCTCTCAGTACACGCCCAGGAATGTTGTCAGGACCCGGAGCTTTGCGTGCATTGATCCTGCTGAGGGACCTCCTCACGCTGTCCGGGGACAGTGTCATCACCTGGTCACCGGGAGGAGGTGGAGTCTTCTGTGCAGTGGTGCTGTTTTGTGCCTCAAAGCGAGCAAAGAAGGCATTCAGCTCGTTCAGCAGGGGGATGGTGCTGTAGTGAACTGAGTGAGACAGATAAGAAACCTAGGAAACTTGCAGTGCTGTGGGAGTGCAGGGTCAGCACTGAAAACCCCTCCTCTACAGGATGAGATGTGGCAGCCTGCTTTGTCCTCATTGGGAATCCTGAGCTCCCGTAGTCGTGGCCGTCGCTTCCAGCAATCGGCCGGCTGAACACTTCCTAAACTTCCGAACAACATTTGAATAATTCCAAACGTGTTCTTAAAAACTTCCGAACAAAGTCCTAACGAAAGTCCAAACGAGGTGCGAACACCTCCTAACTAAATCCAAACAGGTCCTAACGCAAATCCGAAACCTTTCGAACAGTTCCTACCAAGAGGAAAGAGCGCTCGCCGCTGATTGGCTGAACGAGTTTCATGTCATTTCAACTGTTTGCAACTCACTGGACATCTGCTATCCTGAGATTTGAGGTAAACCATTATCAAATTACAAATCCGTGACACTAGTGTTAACTTATTTATTCAAACATTAATTCATGATTTGGAATAAAGATTATTCGGATTGGTACACTTAGCAAGGCAAGCTAATTTAAGATTTTTATTTTCTATATCTTTGCAGGAATTTAATTTAATCATTCAGTATTCCAAGTATTCATTCATTATGTTATTTCAGTCATAACTGAGTGATTCTTTGCTGAATGTATTTTAATCATGAATTATTCCAGGTATTCATTAAACATCTAGTTTTCGATTTTCCCTAATCATTATGTTCATTTTTTTTCTCTTCTTGAAAAAAATCCTCTGCCTATTGGAATGACATCTGCCATAGGTATGCTCAGGGCACCTTCCAGTTCAGTATAGGCAAAAGGCCTGGAAGCAAAAAATGTAAGGAGGCCCTGGAGCTGATTGATGCCTGTCCCCTGCAAAGGGGGAATAAGCTGGACCTGTTTGGCAGGCACATAGTGTGCACTTGTGGATTCCATAAGGTAGGTATTATGATATATATCAAAGACATGATATGTCCCTGATCTATTCTCAGAGTGCACAGTTCTGCAGAATAATTGGTGTAATTATTTAACATGAATAGTATTACCTTCTTTTGTTCCTAATCTTCTTTTTTCCCCCTCCACAGGTGCACCTGCGGTACTAAACCTTTTTCGCCCATGGAATTCTATTGTAAGGCTAGATATCTTCAATTTTATGAGAAGATTCAACTGTGGCCTTACTACAGAGCACCACCCTCTCTATGGTACCTTTTGTTCAAAACGTTCCTCCTGTATCTTTGAGTGGGATCAGGAGGATGTGAAAGAACTTAAAGCGGCTAAGAGAGGGGAGTGGAAGAGCAGCCATGGTGGACAGGCTCCTACTGAGGCACAGCTCATGGCCAGCATCAGCCCAGGTGAACTGGCGAAGCATTGTAGGTGGCAGACGCGCAGGGCTGAGGAGACCCAGGCCATGATTTCAGGGCTGCTGGAATCAGTGTGGGAGCTAACTGACACTACAGGGTTTCGTCTGGTTAACCCTGAAAGCATGCATCATGTCTGGGAGATGCAACAAAACCATCTGGAGTGCATCCAGGACCCTCCACATGTAGAGTTGTACACAAAGACGGGAACACTCCAGAAGGGTGGCAAAGTCCTAAACGTGCTTAGGTGTGGCAGGGGGTCATCCTCGCTGGAGAGTTTTCACCGCCACCAGTGTGCCTTCATTCCTGGTAATTTCTGAATGTTAATTTTCAGTATGTTCTGTAGATTTTTAAGTTGAAAAGATTGCTATTATGTCAACATTATATATATACACTCACCTAAAGGATTATTAGGAACACCATACTAATACTGTGTTTGACCTCCTTTCGCCTTCAGAACTGCCTTAATTCTACGTGGCATTGATTCAACAAGGTGCTGAAAGCATTCTTTAGAAATGTTGGCCCATATTGATAGGATAGCATCTTGCAGTTGATGGAGATTTGTGGGATGCACATCCAGGGCACGAAGCTCCCGTTCCACCATATCCCAAAGATGCTCTATTGGGTTGAGATCTGGTGACTGTGGGGGCCATTTTAGTACAATGAACTCATTGTCATGTTCAAGAAACCAATTTGAAATTATTCGAGCTTTGTGACATGGTGCATTATCCTGCTGGAAGTAGCCATCAGAGGATGGGTACATGGTGGTCATAAAGGGATGGACATGGTCAGAAACAATGCTCAGGTAGGCCGTGGCATTTAAACGATGCCCAATTGGCACTAAGGGGCCTAAAGTGTGCCAAGAAAACATCCCCCACACCATTACACCACCACCACCAGCCTGCACAGTGGTAACAAGGCATGATGGATCCATGTTCTCATTCTGTTTACGCCAAATTCTGACTCTACCATCTGAATGTCTCAACAGAAATTGAGACTCATCAGACCAGGCAACATTTTTCCAGTCTTCAACCATCCAATTTTGGTGAGCTCGTGCAAATTGTAGCCTCTTTTTCCTATTTGTAGTGGAGATGAGTGGTACCCGGTGGGGTCTTCTGCTGTTGTAGCCCATCCGCCTCAAGGTTGTGCGTGTTGTGGCTTCACAAATGCTTTGCTGCATACCTCGGTTGTAACGAGTGGTTATTTCAGTCAAAGTTGCTCTTCTATCAGCTTGAATCAGTCGGCCCATTCTCCTCTGACCTCTAGCATCAACAAGGCATTTTCGTCCAAAGGACCGCCGCATACTGGATGTTTTTCCCTTTTCACACCATTCTTTGTAAACCCTAGAAATGGTTGTGCGTGAAAATCCCAGTAACTGAGCAGATTGTGAAATACTCAGACCGGCCCGTCTGGCACCAACAACCATGCCACGCTCAAAATTGCTTAAATCACCTTTCTTTCCCATTCTGACATTCAGTTTGGAGTTAAGGAGATTGTCTTGACCAGGACCACACCCCTAAATGCATTGAAACAACTGCCATGTGATTGGTTGATTAGATAATTGCATTAATGAGAAATTGAACAGGTGTTCCTAATAATCCTTTAGGTGAGTGTATATATATATATATATATATATATATATATATATATATATATATAAACACATATATAGACATATATATACTTTACTTTACTTAATTTTAGTCATTTAGCAGACGCTTTTATCCAAAGCGACTTACAAATAAGAAAACGTAACTAAAACTAAAAGTTAACATTCTGTAAATACTCTATACACACACACATTTAAGAAAATACAGAAATTAAATAAAATTGGCAAATGCATACAACAACATTTCAGTAGTAAACATATAATTGAAACCAAAAAAATAAAAAAATAAAATAAAAAGTGATACTTCTATCCTTTGCCGGTGTCCCAGCCCGGTGGAGTCGCACTGTAGAGTCGATGGTCTTTACACTCTTTACTTTTTACTTTTAGTCATTTAGCAGACGCTTTTATCCAAAGCGACTTACAAATAAGAAAACGTAACTAAAACTGATAGTTAACACTCTGTAAATACTCTATACACACACAAGAAAATATAGAAATTAAATCAAATTGACAAATGCATACAACAAAATTTCAATAGTAAACATATAAATTAAACCAAAAATAAATAAAATAAAAATAAAAAGCGATACTTCTATCCTTTGCCTGTGTCCCAGCCCGGTGGAGTCGTATGTTAGAGTCGATGGTCTTTACACTCTTTGGTCTTCACACTAAGAGGGCTTCACACGAGGGCTGCCGCGACCGCTGCCGCGGTAAAATAACATTTTATATACCTATCTAACAAATCACTACTAGAATTCAGCTGAACCCACTTTCCTATTAATCACTAAAAATGGCCAAGCAAGAGCAGACACTGACAAGATACGCGATACAGTATGAGACCAAACGCGATTTCAGCAACTCTCAACACAGTAAACATATATATAATAGTAAACATATATATAATAATATAACAGTAAACATATATATAATATATATAATAGAAGTAGAAAGCTGGGTACTACCTGGATTTGGCTTGTTTTCATGGAATTTACTACGAGCTACTTGTCTCATTATTCTATGCTGATGTTCTATAATTGTGTCATTAAATTTGTATCTCCTCAGTTTAAAAGAATTGCTGACTGAATCTGTGCATTTTCATTCTTAGGATGGAGATGTAATGCCATGCACACACAAATGTACATGTTAGAGGGGGCCTCGAGGTGGAACATGAGCCGGGCAAAAGAAGCTGTATCTGTGGTGGGGGCCTCAACCCTCAGGACATTTGATGTCTGCTTAATGTCTCATTTAAACAACGTGGGCCAACGGGTCCATGGTTTGGCTTTGATGCCAGAATTCACCCCTCCAGGAAAACCCACTGGTAAGATATCTATCAGGGCAATGCTGAGCACTGGAGTATTCCTCTTTCTCCTGTGTTTGTGTCTGTGTGTTCTCTCTCCAGTAACATTATGTAAAAAATTATTGCAGGGGAGCGCATTGCAGTGGAGTACTTATTGGTCCAGTCCAATAGAGGCGACCAGTTGATTGCACACCACAATGACATGCCTGAAGTCCCCCCAGAGGAGCCTGAAGATGATAGTGAAATTGAAACGACTGTGTGCCATGCAGCTGACCTTAGGGCTGATGACTGTCACCCTCCAGTAGCTGTTGCAGAGGCCCAGGTGACTGGTCAGGTGGGTGACCAGTTGGGAAGTCGTGGCCTAATGGTTAGAGAGCTGGACTTGTAATCCAAAGGTTGCGGGTTCGAGTCTCCGGCCGGCAGGAATTGTAGGTGGGGGGAGTGAATGTCCAGCGCTCTCTCCACCCTCAATACCACGACTGAGGTGCCCTTGAGCAAGGCACCGAACCCCCAACTGCTCCCCGGGCGCTGCAGCATAAAATGGCTGCCCACTGCTCCGGGTGTGTGTTCACGGTGTGTGTGTGTGTGTGTGTGTGTGTGTGTGTGTGTTCACTGCTGTGTGTGTGCACTTTGGATGGGTTAAATGCAGAGCACGAATTCCGAGTATGGGTCACCATACTTGGCTGAATGTCACTTCACTTAGGAAGAGGAGGATGACACTGCAAGTCCTAGCACATCAGACCAGGTCATGTTGCCATCCTGTTCCATCTTTTACTTTTTAAATAAATATATCTTGTGCAGCGCAAAGAACTTATTGTCAACCGTTTGTAAAGTTAAAATATATGCATATACAATGCAAAATATATATATATATATAGTATATATATTTATTGCACTGTGGGTGTCTTTTTTTCTCAATTTTCAGAGTGTACAGTGTGATTCCAGAGGTGTCTTGGGCTGGGAGGCAGTTGATGCCCTGGCAGCCTACCTGGTTGGCCTAAACAGAATGATCACTGCCTTGTCATCACAAGAGGAGGCCGACATAGTCCAGCTATACATGGCTATGCATGCCATGGACAAGGTGCCATCAAAATATAGCCAGAGAGTTAAGAAGAAGACTTTGCCAGGACCTTGGAGAGCATCCAGGAAGTGGAGTGGCTCTGCTCCAGGACAGCATGTAGCAGAGAGGTAATTTGACGATTTGGAGCTTCACTAGTTTTTAACCCAGTGTACAGTCCAGATTATATCATCCTTCTTTTCCATAGACTGTTCATAACTCATGGGCAGGCGGCTCAGGACCCTGAAGTCCACAGGGTCTGTCACTGTGTTTGCCTACGGCTTTTGAAAGAGTTTCAGCAAGCAAGGAACAGGCCCAAGGACACACAAGGAAAAACTCTGCCAATTCAATAGTCTTTTTTGTATACAGCCACCTGAAACAGCTGCTGGAGGACAGCAGAGCGGTTCTAGGACAGACTAGCCTGGCTCTGGTCCCGATAAACACCACTACGGTCTCCTCGTGGTGAGTCTTCTTTTATGCAATACTTTTATACAATTACAGTAGTATATCAAGATTGTACTGTAACCTTCCTGTACATGCTTCTTTTAAAAATTAACAAGAGAATGTTTCTCTTGCAGGCTACTAAGAAGACAGAAACGTGCGGACAGAGACATGCTGCTGCAGGGTACTGCACTGCCCAAACAATTATATTTGGCCAAGGAATCACTTCCTGAAGTGCGCACACTTCCAGCTGCTCATGCACAGCATGGGCATGAGGCCATGGTATTTAAGGAGCTAGCAAATCAGGAGGGACAGGCCTTCATTCGTAACCATATCTCCAACAGGTGCCCACTGCCCACCCCTCCTCCAGGATCTTACTCGGCATTTCCCATTTACCCACCAGCACCACACTTTGCATTCCCCTCTGGGTCCTACCCACCCTTTCCCAGCTACCCACCAGCTCTACCAGTGCCTCAGTCTACCCAGTTTATGCCCCCTCCCCAGTTCCAGCCTCCTCCCCAATTCTAGCCGCATTCCCAGTTCCAGCCTCCTCCCCAATTCCAGCCACAGCCCCAGTTCCAGCCGCCTGTTAACCTGCCACCACTAGAGATGCGCGGATGGGCTATTATTTCATCCGCAACCGCATCACAAAACTCATCATCCGTCCGCCATCCATCCGCACCAACGTTTTTGACCAATTTCTAAAACCGCACCCGCACGCCATCTGCTGATTGGGCTCTTTATTTGAATGGCTTATTCTTATTTTGAATTTTTATTATTAAATGAATGTTTCTTTATTGATTATTAGAGAATAGAGAATGACTTTAATGTAGACATGTAGTTAATCCAAACGTGCAAGCCAAATCCAGCATTAATTGACGACGCTTTGAAGTGACACTAAAGGATACGAAGATGTGTCTTTTCACTTGATTCGATTCCTCGGTCCTAGCGTCTTTTCCTTGCATCCTTCCCTCGCATCCTGGAGGGGTGGAGCTAAGACACGAGGAAAGGAAGCAAGGAAAGGAAACGAGGATGCACAAATAAGAAATGAGAAGCACCCTATAAAGCTCTCAAAATATCAGCAGTGAACTCCATCTCCGATCAGCGCACAGGGACAAAAATAAATAAATAGCCTAAATTAAACGCACTGTACTGTACAATTTTTTTTTATTGTAGCCTAATAGAAAACGCATTTTGGCACATCATTTCAACATGCTGCTATTTAGCCTACTACTAAATGCCTATTTCACTTAATTTTTTAGCAAATAGATAGAAAGTTCGAATAAAATAAGTCATTTACATTATAGCCTAATAATGTTCACATTTGTAGTTGTCCATAGCAACCCCAAAAACTTACCTGCTTGCCTTGCACATCTAATTAATGGGCACGGTTTTTCGACTATTTTTTTATTTATTTATTTATTTATTTTTTGCTGTGGATGTTATTGAGCTTGTAGAAATCGGAAACAACACCAATTCTGCGACACAGATGAACCTTTATTGATACCTCTATCAGACAATGCCTATTTTATATGCCAAAAGAAACAACAGGCAGTAAAAAAATATTAAAATAAATATCTTAATGTAGGCATAGGCTATAGTCGCATGTTTTGACAAACAGTTGAAAAAAATTAAAAACGTCATATCGTAGCTAAGCCTTATAGGCTCAGTCACCCCCACAAACTTAAATTAGAAAAATAAATATGCCATCCCTCTTTGAGCGAACATAAAGTCTGACCAGGCTAAATTGTTTGTCACGTACCTCCTTCGCCGGCGTTGCCATCTCTGGTAATAACAAGCAGTCGATCTGCATATACTCGACTAGCCATATTACTGCCTGATGAAAATTTGACTATTTCAAAGTGTGCTCGATTTTTTTTTGGATGTAGGTATAGTCAGATAATATTTAACAATGTATACATATATTTTTTTTATTTGATTGGTACAACCGCCCGCCACCCGCCCGAATTTAATTAAAATATTATTTTTCGTCACGTCATCCGCCCGATCCGCGGTTTATCCGCGGAGTCCGCGGCTGTAACCGCCAACCGCGCATCTCTAGCCACCACAAACTTGTCCCTCTACTCAGCCCAGGCAGCACACATGGAGAAGGCAGAAAGCTGCCCAAGAGGATGAGGAGCGAGTGGCAAGGGGTGAACCACCACGGAAACGACTTGCAAAGGATATTTATCACTATGTCTGCAAGCAGAGTGGGCTGGCAAAAAATAAGATAACTGGCCACACTCAGCTGAAGGGCCGGTGGTATTATCCAGCCTCAGGCCTCTCTGTTGCACAGTGGAGGGAGAATGTATAGGGAGGTCTTTGATTTGATTTTTTTTTAATTAAGAGTATACAGTATGGTAGTTATGTTTTTATATAGTTGTTTGTTTGTTTTATAGTTTTCAGTTTTTAAGGGTGTTTGCTGTGAACATTTTGTTTTTAATTGCTGTTTGCAGTTCTTAATTTGCACTGAAAAAAGAAAGACACAACTCTTGTGGTGTAATAGTAACACATCCATCCTTTGAGTGGAAGATTCCAGGTGCAAGTCCTGGCAAGAGTGTGTGGTGTGTTTGTCTATTTTTTTATTATTATAATTATTATTATTATTATTATAAATATTATTAAAGTCAAAAATTAATCAAATCCTTTGCTTAAATCCTTTGTGAGGGTTCATGAAATGTGATGGATATTTAATTTATTTTCTTTCCTCTTTTTTCTCCCCCCCTCCCTTTTCCTTTTCTTTCCCCCTTGTAGCAGTCCCTTTTGCCCTGTTTTCTTGTAGCAGTCCCAGTGATCAGACAGCCAAAATATTCCTAACCATTTGTTTCAAGTCCTAACACATTCGGAACAATTCCTAACCCACTCGGAATCATTCCTAACTCAAGTCCTAACAATCCTAACAGTCAATGGTCTTTCCTAACAGTTCCGAACAGCACTCAACGGGGCAAAGCAGCCATTGGTAGAACAGGGCAAAGCAGCCATTGGTCGAACTGAGCAATGCAGCCATTGGTCGGAACATTGTCATGTGACTACATACATAAAAGGTGCGAGTACCAAAGCGCGGATTCGTCGTTTTACACTGACCTCCATCACAGCGTGACATGAGACAGCTTTAATATTTTTCAATCACAAAATATATTTTAATCAATTGGACATATTCGGATAGCGTGCAGGTGAGTACAGTCTAATGTGAAAAAGAAGCGGTAGCTTCGTTTGACACTAGTGTAATTTAGATAATATTGTTCTTAATTTGGTTGTTTAACGCTTAAATTAGGTCTATATAGATGTTAGAGGCTATATTTGGGCGATATAGTGATATAAATCGCGATAATTCATTTTTGCAACAGCAGATTTCATTCTATACAACGACAATAGTGATGATGATAATGTACTTTGAAAAATACAGAGTACGGACGTGTTTTGTGTTATAAAATGTTTTGTTTTGTATTTTAAAAGTGTAATAAATAAAATCTAATCTGAGAAGTTTGGCGGCTTTTTTTTTTTTGATAAGCACCAAAAGTCAATTAAGCGCCAAGATGGTTAACAATCTGTAATATTGTTTGAATCATAAAAATGTGACCCCTTATATGACATAGCTTTATGTTGGATAACTGTACACACGTCATTTATCTAAATTTACCTTCAGATACATGTCATGCCACTTTCTCTGGCGGGGGGCCGGCCTGTTTCCTGCCTCAGAAGGCCAGACCCCAACAGCAGCAAACTTTCGCAGGCGCGACATCCACTCCTCGTCACCCATAGCCCTGTGCTTCTTGTGTTTGGAAGCCATCTTTGATTACTAGAGTAAATAAAATTGTAACCATTAAATTTAAATGTGTAACTATTCAGTACATGGTATAACCATATCAACATGAGTAGTTTTAACTCACTACTATAAAAATCCTGTATATAGATAGCATTTGTAAATCAGCAAATTCTAGCACACCTCAGTGTATAATATATTAATACATAGTAGTAGCACATATATAAGTAATTTAGTACAATCATATTAAGTTTATTATCAGTTGGTAAACACAAAGTCTCCTGTTATAACAGGTGCAACACCTGAATACAACACAAAACTCATTCATTTTGGGTGTTAAAAGTGAACACAATATCAGGTATTGCTCTAACTACTACTAATTATAACAATGTAAATCATTAGTTTCTCTGTCGAAAATACGTTTAAGCTAGCTCTATTCATTCATACGTTCATTCATAGCTAGCGAACTAAATAAAACACCACCTTACCTAAAACAATGTAAAAGTTTATTTAAAAAACTATTAAACGTTAACTTCAATAGGGGTTTTCTTATTTTTAGCTAGCTAGTTAATTAAATTGAGGACTCTTACCTGAATGGATTAAATTCTCAAATCGCTAAATTCAAAGACGGACTCTACGGCGGCTTTTTTCCCAAAATAATTTACAAATATATTATAAAATAACTCGCTGTGAGCGATGGGACGCGGACTTAATGCGCATGCTCCAGTAGCTCAGCTTCAGGGACACGGTGATTGGCTGTCATAAGATGGAAATGCAGAGACGTGATTGGCTGTCATAAGAATTATGGAAATGCAGAGACGTGATTGGCTGTCATAAAATGCAGAAAATGGAAACGGTGAAATCTGATAGGCTGTCATAAGATGAAAATGCAGAGACGTGATTTGTTGATATTAACAGACGCTCGGTCTCCAGGCACCGCTATCCGGGCTCTCATGTTACATTGGCCTGTTACTTTTTATATAACAGCAGAATCCCCACAAACCGCTGAGTAGAAGCCTTCAAGGAATTACGGCAGAGAGAGCAAAGGCCTTGGAAGGCACAATTATCGGCACAGAAATATAAAACAAAAGGGTAAGCGCCATCCGTAGTAGGCAGGGTTCTAACCTGCGAGGGGAGACCCCAATGGATTTCAAGTCCATCGCCTTAACGTCTCGGCCACGACTACACCTGGCTGCAGCTGGCCAGCTCTCTTGGCTGCAGGAAGGCAGCACCGGACGCCAGCAAGCTTCAAACACAAAATCCAGCTGAAGGATGAGGTGGCTAAAAGGAGCCCGATGTCCCGACAGCAAATGGCTGCCGTTACCCAGATTCGAACCAGGGTAGCTGGGACTTCATGAGCGCTCTTTCCTAACGAGCTGACCATCAGACTCAGGTGTGCCAAGCAAGGGAGACGCACAAAAACACGAGGTGGTGTAGTGAGTCAGCGGCAGAGCTGGACCGGCAACTATATGACTGTCTTTCACCCGAACAGGGACTTGAACCCTGGACCCTCAGATTAAAAGGCTGCCGTGACCCGGATTCGAACCGGGGTTGCTGCAGCCACAACGCAGAGTACTAACCACTATATGATCACGGCGTGCCACTGGCCTACGGCTGCTAAAAGGTCCAGCGGAGTGTTTGTCCGTTCTTTGGGGGTCGCACGAAAGCGTACCAGGGACATGCAATAAAGTGGCACGGCCTCGTCTCCTCAGCGTGGAGGAGAAAAAACGTAGTCGGCAGGATTTGAACCTGCGCGGGGAAACCCCAATGGATTTCTAGTCCATCGCCTTAACCACTCGGCCACGACTACAGGAGCTCAGGGTTCCCAATAAGGACAAAGCAGGCTGCCACATATCATCCTGAAGAGGAGGGTTTTTCAGTGCTGACCCTACACTCCCACAGCACTGCAAGTTTCCTAGGTCTCTTATCTGTCTCACTCAGTTCACTTCATGGGCACTTTTTCCTAGCGAGCTGACCATCAGGACCGAACACCGCTCTGGCGCCTGATGCACTCGCACCGTAGCCAGCTCACTCACCCAGCCGAACCTGCAAGCTAGCCCTACATCAGACAAAACGGCGATTCGAACTAGTAGAAAGCTGGCGCCCACGTCTCATCCTGTGATCCGGGGTTTTTTTTTCAGTACTGACCCTTTGGAACCACAGCACTGCCAATTTCCTAGGTCTCGTTTATCTGACTCACTCAGTTGACTTCATGAGCGCTCTTTCCTAACGAGCTGACCATCAGACTCAGGTGTGCCAAGCAAGGGAGACGCACAAAAACACTAGGCGGTGTAGTGAGTCAGCGGCATAGCTGGACCAGCAACCATATCACTGTCTTTCGCCCAAACAGGGACTTGAACCCTGGACCCTCAGATTAAAAGTCTGATGCTCTACCGACTGAGCTATCCGGGTTCTCATGTTACATTGGCCTGTTACTTTTTATATAACAGCAGAATCCCCACAAACCGCTGAGCAGAAGCCTTCAAGGAATTACGGCAGAGAGAGCAAAGGCCTTGGAAGGCACAATTATCGGCACAGAAAACTAAAACAAAAGGGTAAGCGCCATCCGTAGTAGGCAGGGTTCTAACCTGCGAGGGGAGACCCCAATGGATTTCAAGTCCATCGCCTTAACGTCTCGGCCACGACTACACCTGGCTGCAGCTGGCCAGCTCTCTTGGCTGCAGGAAGGCAGCACCGGACGCCAGCAAGCTTCAAACACAAAATCCAGCTGAAGGATGAGGTGGCTAAAAGGAGCCCGATGTCCCGACAGCAAAAGGCTGCCGTTACCCAGATTCGAACCAGGGTAGCTGGGACTTCATGAGCGCTCTTTCCTAACGAGCTGAACATCAGACTCAGGTGTGCCAAGCAAGGGAGACGCACAAAAACACGAGGTGGTGTAGTGAGTCAGCGGCAGAGCTGGACCGGCAACCATATGACTGTCTTTCACCCGAACAGGGACTTGAACCCTGGACCCTCAGATTAAAAGGCTGCCGTGACCCGGAGTTGCTGCAGCCACAACGCAGAGTACTAACCACTATACGATCACGGCGTGCCACTGGCCTACGGCTGCTAAAAGGTCCAGCGGCGTGTTTGTCCGTTCTTTGGGGGTTGCACGAAAGCGTACCAGGGACATGCAATAAAGTGGCACGGCCTCGTCTCCTCAGCGTGGAGGAGAAAAAACGTAGTCGGCAGGATTTGAACCTGCGCGGGGAAACCCCAATGGATTTCTAGTCCATCGCCTTAACCACTCGGCCACGACTACGGGAGCTCAGGGTTCCCAATAAGGACAAAGCAGGCTGCCACATATCATCCTGTAGAGGAGGGTTTTTCAGTGCTGACCCTACACTCCCACAGCACTGCAAGTTTCCTAGGTCTCTTATCTGTCTCACTCAGTTCACTTCATGGGCACTTTTTCCTAGCGAGCTGACCATCAGGACCGAACACCGCTCTGGCGCCTGATGCACTCGCACCGTAGCCAGCTCACTCACCCAGCCGAACCTGCAAGCTAGCCCTACATCAGACAAAACGGCGATTCGAACTAGGAGAAAGCTGGCGCCCACGTCTCATCCTGTGATCCGGGGTTTTTTTTTCAGTACTGACCCTTTGGAACCACAGCACTGCCAATTTCCTAGGTCTCGTTTATCTGACTCACTCAGTTGACTTCATGAGCGCTCTTTCCTAACGAGCTGACCATCAGACTCAGGTGTGCCAAGCAAAGGAGACGCACAAAAACACTAGGCGGTGTAGTGAGTCAGCGGCATAGCTGGACCAGCAACCATATCACTGTCTTTCGCCCGAACAGGGACTTGAACCCTGGACCCTCAGATTAAAAGTCTGATGCTCTACCGACTGAGCTATCCGGGCTCTCATGATACATTGGCCTGTTACTTTTTATATAACAGCAGAATCCCCACAAACCGCTGAGCAGAAGCCTTCAAGGAATTACGGCAGAGAGAGCAAAGGCCTTGGAAGGCACAATTATCGGCACAGAAAACTAAAACAAAAGGGTAAGCGCCATCCGTAGTAGGCAGGGTTCTAACCTGCGAGGGGAGACCCCAATGGATTTCAAGTCCATCGCCTTAACGTCTCGGCCACGACTACACCTGGCTGCAGCTGGCCAGCTCTCTTGGCTGCAGGAAGGCAGCACCGGACGTCAGCAAGCTTCAAACACAAAATCCAGCTGAAGGATGAGGTGGCTAAAAGGAGCCCGGTGTCCCGACAGCAAAAGGCTGCCGTTACCCAGATTCGAACCAGGGTAGCTGGGACTTCATGAGCGCTCTTTCCTAACGAGCTGACCATCAGACTCAGGTGTGCCAAGCAAGGGAGACGCACAAAAACACGAGGTGGTGTAGTGAGTCAGCGGCAGAGCTGGACCAGCAACCATATGACTGCCTTTCACCCGAACAGGGACTTGAACCCTGGACCCTCAGATTAAAAGGTTGCCGTGACCCGGATTCGAACCGGGGTTGCTGCGGCCACAACGCAGAGTACTAACCACTATACGATCACGGCGTGCCACTGGCCTACGGCTGCTAAAAGGTCCAGCGGCGTGTTTGTCCGTTCTTTGGGGGTCGCACGAAAGCGTACCAGGGACATGCAATAAAGTGGCACGGCCTCGTCTCCTCAGCGTGGAGGAGAAAAAACGTAGTCGGCAGGATTTGAACCTGCGCGGGGAAACCCCAATGGATTTCTAGTCCATCGCCTTAACCACTCGGCCACGACTACGGGAGCTCAGGGTTCCCAATAAGGACAAAGCAGGCTGCCACATATCATCCTGTAGAGGAGGGTTTTTCAGTGCTGACCCTACACTCCCACAGCACTGCAAGTTTCCTAGGTCTCTTATCTGTCTCACTCAGTTCACTTCATGGGCACTTTTTCCTAGCGAGCTGACCATCAGGACCGAACACCGCTCTGGCGCCTGATGCACTCGCACCGTAGCCAGCTCACTCACCCAGCCGAACCTGCAAGCTAGCCCTACATCAGACAAAACGGCGATTCGAACTAGGAGAAAGCTGGCGCCCACGTCTCATCCTGTGATCCGGGGTTTTTTTTTCAGTACTGACCCTTTGGAACCACAGCACTGCCAATTTCCTAGGTCTCGTTTATCTGACTCACTCAGTTGACTTCATGAGCGCTCTTTCCTAACGAGCTGACCGTCAGACTCAGGTGTGCCAAGCAAGGGAGACGCACAAAAACACGAGGTGGTGTAGTGAGTCAGCGGCAGAGCTGGACCGGCAACCATATGACTGCCTTTCACCCGAACAGGGACTTGAACCCTGGACCCTCAGATTAAAAGGCTGCCGTGACCCGGATTCGAACCGGGGTTGCTGCGGCCACAACGCAGAGTACTAACCACTATACGATCACGGCGTGCCACTGGCCTACGGCTGCTAAAAGGTCCAGCGGCGTGTTTGTCCGTTCTTTGGGGGTCGCACGAAAGCGTACCAGGGACATGCAATAAAGTGGCACGGCCTCGTCTCCTCAGCGTGGAGGAGAAAAAACGTAGTCGGCAGGATTTGAACCTGCGCGGGGAAACCCCAATGGATTTCTAGTCCATCGCCTTAACCACTCGGCCACGACTACGGGAGCTCAGGGTTCCCAATAAGGACAAAGCAGGCTGCCACATATCATCCTGTAGAGGAGGGTTTTTCAGTGCTGACCCTACACTCCCACAGCACTGCAAGTTTCCTAGGTCTCTTATCTGTCTCACTCAGTTCACTTCATGGGCACTTTTTCCTAGCGAGCTGACCATCAGGACCGAACACCGCTCTGGCGCCTGATGCACTCGCACCGTAGCCAGCTCACTCACCCAGCCGAACCTGCAAGCTAGCCCTACATCAGACAAAACGGCGATTCGAACTAGGAGAAAGCTGGCGCCCACGTCTCATCCTGTGATCCGGGGTTTTTTTTTCAGTACTGACCCTTTGGAACCACAGCACTGCCAATTTCCTAGGTCTCGTTTATCTGACTCACTCAGTTGACTTCATGAGCGCTCTTTCCTAACGAGCTGACCATCAGACTCAGGTGTGCCAAGCAAAGGAGACGCACAAAAACACTAGGCGGTGTAGTGAGTCAGCGGCATAGCTGGACCAGCAACCATATCACTGTCTTTCGCCCGAACAGGGACTTGAACCCTGGACCCTCAGATTAAAAGTCTGATGCTCTACCGACTGAGCTATCCGGGCTCTCATGTTACATTGGCCTGTTACTTTTTATATAACAGCAGAATCCCCACAAACCGCTGAGCAGAAGCCTTCAAGGAATTACGGCAGAGAGAGCAAAGGCCTTGGAAGGCACAATTATCGGCACAGAAAACTAAAACAAAAGGGTAAGCGCCATCCGTAGTAGGCAGGGTTCTAACCTGCGAGGGGAGACCCCAATGGATTTCAAGTCCATCGCCTTAACGTCTCGGCCACGACTACACCTGGCTGCAGCTGGCCAGCTCTCTTGGCTGCAGGAAGGCAGCACCGGACGCCAGCAAGCTTCAAACACAAAATCCAGCTGAAGGATGAGGTGGCTAAAAGGAGCCCGATGTCCCGACAGCAAAAGGCTGCCGTTACCCAGATTCGAACCAGGGTAGCTGGGACTTCATGAGCGCTCTTTCCTAACGAGCTGAACATCAGACTCAGGTGTGCCAAGCAAGGGAGACGCACAAAAACACGAGGTGGTGTAGTGAGTCAGCGGCAGAGCTGGACCGGCAACCATATGACTGTCTTTCACCCGAACAGGGACTTGAACCCTGGACCCTCAGATTAAAAGGCTGCCGTGACCCGGATTCGAACCGGGGTTGCTGCGGCCACAACGCAGAGTACTAACCACTATACGATCACGGCGTGCCACTGGCCTACGGCTGCTAAAAGGTCCAGCGGCGTGTTTGTCCGTTCTTTGGGGGTCGCACGAAAGCGTACCAGGGACATGCAATAAAGTGGCACGGCCTCGTCTCCTCAGCGTGGAGGAGAAAAAACGTAGTCGGCAGGATTTGAACCTGCGCGGGGAAACCCCAATGGATTTCTAGTCCATCGCCTTAACCACTCGGCCACGACTACAGGAGCTCAGGGTTCCCAATAAGGACAAAGCAGGCTGCCACATATCATCCTGTAGAGGAGGGTTTTTCAGTGCTGACCCTACACTCCCACAGCACTGCAAGTTTCCTAGGTCTCTTATCTGTCTCACTCAGTTCAATTCATGGGCACTTTTTCCTAGCGAGCTGACCATCAGGACCGAACACCGCTCTGGCGCCTGATGCACTCGCACCGTAGCCAGCTCACTCACCCAGCCGAACCAGCAAGCTAGCCCTACATCAGACAAAACGGCGATTCGAACTAGGAGAAAGCTGGCGCCCACGTCTCATCCTGTGATCCGGGGTTTTTTTTTCAGTACTGACCCTTTGGAACCACAGCACTGCCAATTTCCTAGGTCTCGTTTATCTGACTCACTCAGTTGACTTCATGAGCGCTCTTTCCTAACGAGCTGACCATCAGACTCAGGTGTGCCAAGCAAAGGAGACGCACAAAAACACTAGGCGGTGTAGTGAGTCAGCGGCATAGCTGGACCAGCAACCATATCACTGTCTTTTGCCCGAACAGGGACTTGAACCCTGGACCCTCAGATTAAAAGTCTGATGCTCTACCGACTGAGCTATCCGGGCTCTCATGATACATTGGCCTGTTACTTTTTATATAACAGCAGAATCCCCACAAACCGCTGAGCAGAAGCCTTCAAGGAATTACGGCAGAGAGAGCAAAGGCCTTGGAAGGCACAATTATCGGCACAGAAAACTAAAACAAAAGGGTAAGCGCCATCCGTAGTAGGCAGGGTTCTAACCTGCGAGGGGAGACCCCAATGGATTTCAAGTCCATCGCCTTAACGTCTCGGCCACGACTACACCTGGCTGCAGCTGGCCAGCTCTCTTGGCTGCAGGAAGGCAGCACCGGACGCCAGCAAGCTTCAAACACAAAATCCAGCTGAAGGATGAGGTGGCTAAAAGGAGCCCGGTGTCCCGACAGCAAAAGGCTGCCGTTACCCAGATTCGAACCAGGGTAGCTGGGACTTCATGAGCGCTCTTTCCTAACGAGCTGACCATCAGACTCAGGTGTGCCAAGCAAGGGAGACGCACAAAAACACGAGGTGGTGTAGTGAGTCAGCGGCAGAGCTGGACCGGCAACCATATGACTGCCTTTCACCCGAACAGGGACTTGAACCCTGGACCCTCAGATTAAAAGGCTGCCGTGACCCGGAGTTGCTGCAGCCACAACGCAGAGTACTAACCACTATACGATCACGGCGTGCCACTGGCCTACGGCTGCTAAAAGGTCCAGCGGCGTGTTTGTCCGTTCTTTGGGGGTTGCACGAAAGCGTACCAGGGACATGCAATAAAGTGGCACGGCCTCGTCTCCTCAGCGTGGAGGAGAAAAAACGTAGTCGGCAGGATTTGAACCTGCGCGGGGAAACCCCAATGGATTTCTAGTCCATCGCCTTAACCACTCGGCCACGACTACGGGAGCTCAGGGTTCCCAATAAGGACAAAGCAGGCTGCCACATATCATCCTGTAGAGGAGGGTTTTTCAGTGCTGACCCTACACTCCCACAGCACTGCAAGTTTCCTAGGTCTCTTATCTGTCTCACTCAGTTCACTTCATGGGCACTTTTTCCTAGCGAGCTGACCATCAGGACCGAACACCGCTCTGGCGCCTGATGCACTCGCACCGTAGCCAGCTCACTCACCCAGCCGAACCTGCAAGCTAGCCCTACATCAGACAAAACGGCGATTCGAACTAGGAGAAAGCTGGCGCCCACGTCTCATCCTGTGATCCGGGGTTTTTTTTTCAGTACTGACCCTTTGGAACCACAGCACTGCCAATTTCCTAGGTCTCGTTTATCTGACTCACTCAGTTGACTTCATGAGCGCTCTTTCCTAACGAGCTGACCATCAGACTCAGGTGTGCCAAGCAAAGGAGACGCACAAAAACACTAGGCGGTGTAGTGAGTCAGCGGCATAGCTGGACCAGCAACCATATCACTGTCTTTCGCCCGAACAGGGACTTGAACCCTGGACCCTCAGATTAAAAGTCTGATGCTCTACCGACTGAGCTATCCGGGCTCTCATGATACATTGGCCTGTTACTTTTTATATAACAGCAGAATCCCCACAAACCGCTGAGCAGAAGCCTTCAAGGAATTACGGCAGAGAGAGCAAAGGCCTTGGAAGGCACAATTATCGGCACAGAAAACTAAAACAAAAGGGTAAGCGCCATCCGTAGTAGGCAGGGTTCTAACCTGCGAGGGGAGACCCCAATGGATTTCAAGTCCATCGCCTTAACGTCTCGGCCACGACTACACCTGGCTGCAGCTGGCCAGCTCTCTTGGCTGCAGGAAGGCAGCACCGGACGTCAGCAAGCTTCAAACACAAAATCCAGCTGAAGGATGAGGTGGCTAAAAGGAGCCCGGTGTCCCGACAGCAAAAGGCTGCCGTTACCCAGATTCGAACCAGGGTAGCTGGGACTTCATGAGCGCTCTTTCCTAACGAGCTGACCATCAGACTCAGGTGTGCCAAGCAAGGGAGACGCACAAAAACACGAGGTGGTGTAGTGAGTCAGCGGCAGAGCTGGACCAGCAACCATATGACTGCCTTTCACCCGAACAGGGACTTGAACCCTGGACCCTCAGATTAAAAGGTTGCCGTGACCCGGATTCGAACCGGGGTTGCTGCGGCCACAACGCAGAGTACTAACCACTATACGATCACGGCGTGCCACTGGCCTACGGCTGCTAAAAGGTCCAGCGGCGTGTTTGTCCGTTCTTTGGGGGTCGCACGAAAGCGTACCAGGGACATGCAATAAAGTGGCACGGCCTCGTCTCCTCAGCGTGGAGGAGAAAAAACGTAGTCGGCAGGATTTGAACCTGCGCGGGGAAACCCCAATGGATTTCTAGTCCATCGCCTTAACCACTCGGCCACGACTACGGGAGCTCAGGGTTCCCAATAAGGACAAAGCAGGCTGCCACATATCATCCTGTAGAGGAGGGTTTTTCAGTGCTGACCCTACACTCCCACAGCACTGCAAGTTTCCTAGGTCTCTTATCTGTCTCACTCAGTTCACTTCATGGGCACTTTTTCCTAGCGAGCTGACCATCAGGACCGAACACCGCTCTGGCGCCTGATGCACTCGCACCGTAGCC
Source organism: Barbus barbus (assembly GCF_936440315.1). NCBI lineage: Eukaryota > Metazoa > Chordata > Actinopteri > Cypriniformes > Cyprinidae > Barbus > Barbus barbus. The sequence continues at coordinate 3,557,067 of NC_136752.1, forward strand.
AGCTCACTCACCCAGCCGAACCTGCAAGCTAGCCCTACATCAGACAAAACGGCGATTCGAACTAGGAGAAAGCTGGCGCCCACGTCTCATCCTGTGATCCGGGGTTTTTTTTTCAGTACTGACCCTTTGGAACCACAGCACTGCCAATTTCCTAGGTCTCGTTTATCTGACTCACTCAGTTGACTTCATGAGCGCTCTTTCCTAACGAGCTGACCGTCAGACTCAGGTGTGCCAAGCAAGGGAGACGCACAAAAACACGAGGTGGTGTAGTGAGTCAGCGGCAGAGCTGGACCGGCAACCATATGACTGCCTTTCACCCGAACAGGGACTTGAACCCTGGACCCTCAGATTAAAAGGCTGCCGTGACCCGGATTCGAACCGGGGTTGCTGCGGCCACAACGCAGAGTACTAACCACTATACGATCACGGCGTGCCACTGGCCTACGGCTGCTAAAAGGTCCAGCGGCGTGTTTGTCCGTTCTTTGGGGGTCGCACGAAAGCGTACCAGGGACATGCAATAAAGTGGCACGGCCTCGTCTCCTCAGCGTGGAGGAGAAAAAACGTAGTCGGCAGGATTTGAACCTGCGCGGGGAAACCCCAATGGATTTCTAGTCCATCGCCTTAACCACTCGGCCACGACTACGGGAGCTCAGGGTTCCCAATAAGGACAAAGCAGGCTGCCACATATCATCCTGTAGAGGAGGGTTTTTCAGTGCTGACCCTACACTCCCACAGCACTGCAAGTTTCCTAGGTCTCTTATCTGTCTCACTCAGTTCACTTCATGGGCACTTTTTCCTAGCGAGCTGACCATCAGGACCGAACACCGCTCTGGCGCCTGATGCACTCGCACCGTAGCCAGCTCACTCACCCAGCCGAACCTGCAAGCTAGCCCTACATCAGACAAAACGGCGATTCGAACTAGGAGAAAGCTGGCGCCCACGTCTCATCCTGTGATCCGGGGTTTTTTTTTCAGTACTGACCCTTTGGAACCACAGCACTGCCAATTTCCTAGGTCTCGTTTATCTGACTCACTCAGTTGACTTCATGAGCGCTCTTTCCTAACGAGCTGACCATCAGACTCAGGTGTGCCAAGCAAAGGAGACGCACAAAAACACTAGGCGGTGTAGTGAGTCAGCGGCATAGCTGGACCAGCAACCATATCACTGTCTTTCGCCCGAACAGGGACTTGAACCCTGGACCCTCAGATTAAAAGTCTGATGCTCTACCGACTGAGCTATCCGGGCTCTCATGTTACATTGGCCTGTTACTTTTTATATAACAGCAGAATCCCCACAAACCGCTGAGCAGAAGCCTTCAAGGAATTACGGCAGAGAGAGCAAAGGCCTTGGAAGGCACAATTATCGGCACAGAAAACTAAAACAAAAGGGTAAGCGCCATCCGTAGTAGGCAGGGTTCTAACCTGCGAGGGGAGACCCCAATGGATTTCAAGTCCATCGCCTTAACGTCTCGGCCACGACTACACCTGGCTGCAGCTGGCCAGCTCTCTTGGCTGCAGGAAGGCAGCACCGGACGCCAGCAAGCTTCAAACACAAAATCCAGCTGAAGGATGAGGTGGCTAAAAGGAGCCCGATGTCCCGACAGCAAAAGGCTGCCGTTACCCAGATTCGAACCAGGGTAGCTGGGACTTCATGAGCGCTCTTTCCTAACGAGCTGAACATCAGACTCAGGTGTGCCAAGCAAGGGAGACGCACAAAAACACGAGGTGGTGTAGTGAGTCAGCGGCAGAGCTGGACCGGCAACCATATGACTGTCTTTCACCCGAACAGGGACTTGAACCCTGGACCCTCAGATTAAAAGGCTGCCGTGACCCGGATTCGAACCGGGGTTGCTGCGGCCACAACGCAGAGTACTAACCACTATACGATCACGGCGTGCCACTGGCCTACGGCTGCTAAAAGGTCCAGCGGCGTGTTTGTCCGTTCTTTGGGGGTCGCACGAAAGCGTACCAGGGACATGCAATAAAGTGGCACGGCCTCGTCTCCTCAGCGTGGAGGAGAAAAAACGTAGTCGGCAGGATTTGAACCTGCGCGGGGAAACCCCAATGGATTTCTAGTCCATCGCCTTAACCACTCGGCCACGACTACAGGAGCTCAGGGTTCCCAATAAGGACAAAGCAGGCTGCCACATATCATCCTGTAGAGGAGGGTTTTTCAGTGCTGACCCTACACTCCCACAGCACTGCAAGTTTCCTAGGTCTCTTATCTGTCTCACTCAGTTCAATTCATGGGCACTTTTTCCTAGCGAGCTGACCATCAGGACCGAACACCGCTCTGGCGCCTGATGCACTCGCACCGTAGCCAGCTCACTCACCCAGCCGAACCAGCAAGCTAGCCCTACATCAGACAAAACGGCGATTCGAACTAGGAGAAAGCTGGCGCCCACGTCTCATCCTGTGATCCGGGGTTTTTTTTTCAGTACTGACCCTTTGGAACCACAGCACTGCCAATTTCCTAGGTCTCGTTTATCTGACTCACTCAGTTGACTTCATGAGCGCTCTTTCCTAACGAGCTGACCATCAGACTCAGGTGTGCCAAGCAAAGGAGACGCACAAAAACACTAGGCGGTGTAGTGAGTCAGCGGCATAGCTGGACCAGCAACCATATCACTGTCTTTTGCCCGAACAGGGACTTGAACCCTGGACCCTCAGATTAAAAGTCTGATGCTCTACCGACTGAGCTATCCGGGCTCTCATGATACATTGGCCTGTTACTTTTTATATAACAGCAGAATCCCCACAAACCGCTGAGCAGAAGCCTTCAAGGAATTACGGCAGAGAGAGCAAAGGCCTTGGAAGGCACAATTATCGGCACAGAAAACTAAAACAAAAGGGTAAGCGCCATCCGTAGTAGGCAGGGTTCTAACCTGCGAGGGGAGACCCCAATGGATTTCAAGTCCATCGCCTTAACGTCTCGGCCACGACTACACCTGGCTGCAGCTGGCCAGCTCTCTTGGCTGCAGGAAGGCAGCACCGGACGCCAGCAAGCTTCAAACACAAAATCCAGCTGAAGGATGAGGTGGCTAAAAGGAGCCCGGTGTCCCGACAGCAAAAGGCTGCCGTTACCCAGATTCGAACCAGGGTAGCTGGGACTTCATGAGCGCTCTTTCCTAACGAGCTGACCATCAGACTCAGGTGTGCCAAGCAAGGGAGACGCACAAAAACACGAGGTGGTGTAGTGAGTCAGCGGCAGAGCTGGACCGGCAACCATATGACTGCCTTTCACCCGAACAGGGACTTGAACCCTGGACCCTCAGATTAAAAGGCTGCCGTGACCCGGAGTTGCTGCAGCCACAACGCAGAGTACTAACCACTATACGATCACGGCGTGCCACTGGCCTACGGCTGCTAAAAGGTCCAGCGGCGTGTTTGTCCGTTCTTTGGGGGTTGCACGAAAGCGTACCAGGGACATGCAATAAAGTGGCACGGCCTCGTCTCCTCAGCGTGGAGGAGAAAAAACGTAGTCGGCAGGATTTGAACCTGCGCGGGGAAACCCCAATGGATTTCTAGTCCATCGCCTTAACCACTCGGCCACGACTACGGGAGCTCAGGGTTCCCAATAAGGACAAAGCAGGCTGCCACATATCATCCTGTAGAGGAGGGTTTTTCAGTGCTGACCCTACACTCCCACAGCACTGCAAGTTTCCTAGGTCTCTTATCTGTCTCACTCAGTTCACTTCATGGGCACTTTTTCCTAGCGAGCTGACCATCAGGACCGAACACCGCTCTGGCGCCTGATGCACTCGCACCGTAGCCAGCTCACTCACCCAGCCGAACCTGCAAGCTAGCCCTACATCAGACAAAACGGCGATTCGAACTAGGAGAAAGCTGGCGCCCACGTCTCATCCTGTGATCCGGGGTTTTTTTTTCAGTACTGACCCTTTGGAACCACAGCACTGCCAATTTCCTAGGTCTCGTTTATCTGACTCACTCAGTTGACTTCATGAGCGCTCTTTCCTAACGAGCTGACCATCAGACTCAGGTGTGCCAAGCAAAGGAGACGCACAAAAACACTAGGCGGTGTAGTGAGTCAGCGGCATAGCTGGACCAGCAACCATATCACTGTCTTTCGCCCGAACAGGGACTTGAACCCTGGACCCTCAGATTAAAAGTCTGATGCTCTACCGACTGAGCTATCCGGGCTCTCATGATACATTGGCCTGTTACTTTTTATATAACAGCAGAATCCCCACAAACCGCTGAGCAGAAGCCTTCAAGGAATTACGGCAGAGAGAGCAAAGGCCTTGGAAGGCACAATTATCGGCACAGAAAACTAAAACAAAAGGGTAAGCGCCATCCGTAGTAGGCAGGGTTCTAACCTGCGAGGGGAGACCCCAATGGATTTCAAGTCCATCGCCTTAACGTCTCGGCCACGACTACACCTGGCTGCAGCTGGCCAGCTCTCTTGGCTGCAGGAAGGCAGCACCGGACGTCAGCAAGCTTCAAACACAAAATCCAGCTGAAGGATGAGGTGGCTAAAAGGAGCCCGGTGTCCCGACAGCAAAAGGCTGCCGTTACCCAGATTCGAACCAGGGTAGCTGGGACTTCATGAGCGCTCTTTCCTAACGAGCTGACCATCAGACTCAGGTGTGCCAAGCAAGGGAGACGCACAAAAACACGAGGTGGTGTAGTGAGTCAGCGGCAGAGCTGGACCAGCAACCATATGACTGCCTTTCACCCGAACAGGGACTTGAACCCTGGACCCTCAGATTAAAAGGTTGCCGTGACCCGGATTCGAACCGGGGTTGCTGCGGCCACAACGCAGAGTACTAACCACTATACGATCACGGCGTGCCACTGGCCTACGGCTGCTAAAAGGTCCAGCGGCGTGTTTGTCCGTTCTTTGGGGGTCGCACGAAAGCGTACCAGGGACATGCAATAAAGTGGCACGGCCTCGTCTCCTCAGCGTGGAGGAGAAAAAACGTAGTCGGCAGGATTTGAACCTGCGCGGGGAAACCCCAATGGATTTCTAGTCCATCGCCTTAACCACTCGGCCACGACTACGGGAGCTCAGGGTTCCCAATAAGGACAAAGCAGGCTGCCACATATCATCCTGTAGAGGAGGGTTTTTCAGTGCTGACCCTACACTCCCACAGCACTGCAAGTTTCCTAGGTCTCTTATCTGTCTCACTCAGTTCACTTCATGGGCACTTTTTCCTAGCGAGCTGACCATCAGGACCGAACACCGCTCTGGCGCCTGATGCACTCGCACCGTAGCCAGCTCACTCACCCAGCCGAACCTGCAAGCTAGCCCTACATCAGACAAAACGGCGATTCGAACTAGGAGAAAGCTGGCGCCCACGTCTCATCCTGTGATCCGGGGTTTTTTTTTCAGTACTGACCCTTTGGAACCACAGCACTGCCAATTTCCTAGGTCTCGTTTATCTGACTCACTCAGTTGACTTCATGAGCGCTCTTTCCTAACGAGCTGACCGTCAGACTCAGGTGTGCCAAGCAAGGGAGACGCACAAAAACACGAGGTGGTGTAGTGAGTCAGCGGCAGAGCTGGACCGGCAACCATATGACTGCCTTTCACCCGAACAGGGACTTGAACCCTGGACCCTCAGATTAAAAGGCTGCCGTGACCCGGATTCGAACCGGGGTTGCTGCGGCCACAACGCAGAGTACTAACCACTATACGATCACGGCGTGCCACTGGCCTACGGCTGCTAAAAGGTCCAGCGGCGTGTTTGTCCGTTCTTTGGGGGTCGCACGAAAGCGTACCAGGGACATGCAATAAAGTGGCACGGCCTCGTCTCCTCAGCGTGGAGGAGAAAAAACGTAGTCGGCAGGATTTGAACCTGCGCGGGGAAACCCCAATGGATTTCTAGTCCATCGCCTTAACCACTCGGCCACGACTACGGGAGCTCAGGGTTCCCAATAAGGACAAAGCAGGCTGCCACATATCATCCTGTAGAGGAGGGTTTTTCAGTGCTGACCCTACACTCCCACAGCACTGCAAGTTTCCTAGGTCTCTTATCTGTCTCACTCAGTTCACTTCATGGGCACTTTTTCCTAGCGAGCTGACCATCAGGACCGAACACCGCTCTGGCGCCTGATGCACTCGCACCGTAGCCAGCTCACTCACCCAGCCGAACCTGCAAGCTAGCCCTACATCAGACAAAACGGCGATTCGAACTAGGAGAAAGCTGGCGCCCACGTCTCATCCTGTGATCCGGGGTTTTTTTTTCAGTACTGACCCTTTGGAACCACAGCACTGCCAATTTCCTAGGTCTCGTTTATCTGACTCACTCAGTTGACTTCATGAGCGCTCTTTCCTAACGAGCTGACCATCAGACTCAGGTGTGCCAAGCAAAGGAGACGCACAAAAACACTAGGCGGTGTAGTGAGTCAGCGGCATAGCTGGACCAGCAACCATATCACTGTCTTTCGCCCGAACAGGGACTTGAACCCTGGACCCTCAGATTAAAAGTCTGATGCTCTACCGACTGAGCTATCCGGGCTCTCATGTTACATTGGCCTGTTACTTTTTATATAACAGCAGAATCCCCACAAACCGCTGAGCAGAAGCCTTCAAGGAATTACGGCAGAGAGAGCAAAGGCCTTGGAAGGCACAATTATCGGCACAGAAAACTAAAACAAAAGGGTAAGCGCCATCCGTAGTAGGCAGGGTTCTAACCTGCGAGGGGAGACCCCAATGGATTTCAAGTCCATCGCCTTAACGTCTCGGCCACGACTACACCTGGCTGCAGCTGGCCAGCTCTCTTGGCTGCAGGAAGGCAGCACCGGACGTCAGCAAGCTTCAAACACAAAATCCAGCTGAAGGATGAGGTGGCTAAAAGGAGCCCGGTGTCCCGACAGCAAAAGGCTGCCGTTACCCAGATTCGAACCAGGGTAGCTGGGACTTCATGAGCGCTCTTTCCTAACGAGCTGACCATCAGACTCAGGTGTGCCAAGCAAGGGAGACGCACAAAAACACGAGGTGGTGTAGTGAGTCAGCGGCAGAGCTGGACCGGCAACCATATGACTGTCTTTCACCCGAACAGGGACTTGAACCCTGGACCCTCAGATTAAAAGGTTGCCGTGACCCGGATTCGAACCGGGGTTGCTGCGGCCACAACGCAGAGTACTAACCACTATACGATCACGGCGTGCCACTGGCCTACGGCTGCTAAAAGGTCCAGCGGCGTGTTTGTCCGTTCTTTGGGGGTCGCACGAAAGCGTACCAGGGACATGCAATAAAGTGGCACGGCCTCGTCTCCTCAGCGTGGAGGAGAAAAAACGTAATCGGCAGGATTTGAACCTGCGCGGGGAAACCCCAATGGATTTCTAGTCCATCGCCTTAACCACTCGGCCACGACTACGGGAGCTCAGGGTTCCCAATAAGGACAAAGCAGGCTGCCACATATCATCCTGTAGAGGAGGGTTTTTCAGTGCTGACCCTACACTCCCACAGCACTGCAAGTTTCCTAGGTCTCTTATCTGTCTCACTCAGTTCACTTCATGGGCACTTTTTCCTAGCGAGCTGACCATCAGGACCGAACACCGCTCTGGCGCCTGATGCACTCGCACCGTAGCCAGCTCACTCACCCAGCCGAACCTGCAAGCTAGCCCTACATCAGACAAAACGGCGATTCGAACTAGGAGAAAGCTGGCGCCCACGTCTCATCCTGTGATCCGGGGTTTTTTTTTCAGTACTGACCCTTTGGAACCACAGCACTGCCAATTTCCTAGGTCTCGTTTATCTGACTCACTCAGTTGACTTCATGAGCGCTCTTTCCTAACGAGCTGACCATCAGACTCAGGTGTGCCAAGCAAAGGAGACGCACAAAAACACTAGGCGGTGTAGTGAGTCAGCGGCATAGCTGGACCAGCAACCATATCACTGTCTTTCGCCCGAACAGGGACTTGAACCCTGGACCCTCAGATTAAAAGTCTGATGCTCTACCGACTGAGCTATCCGGGCTCTCATGTTACATTGGCCTGTTACTTTTTATATAACAGCAGAATCCCCACAAACCGCTGAGCAGAAGCCTTCAAGGAATTACGGCAGAGAGAGCAAAGGCCTTGGAAGGCACAATTATCGGCACAGAAAACTAAAACAAAAGGGTAAGCGCCATCCGTAGTAGGCAGGGTTCTAACCTGCGAGGGGAGACCCCAATGGATTTCAAGTCCATCGCCTTAACGTCTCGGCCACGACTACACCTGGCTGCAGCTGGCCAGCTCTCTTGGCTGCAGGAAGGCAGCACCGGACGCCAGCAAGCTTCAAACACAAAATCCAGCTGAAGGATGAGGTGGCTAAAAGGAGCCCGGTGTCCCGACAGCAAAAGGCTGCCGTTACCCAGATTCGAACCAGGGTAGCTGGGACTTCATGAGCGCTCTTTCCTAACGAGCTGACCATCAGACTCAGGTGTGCCAAGCAAGGGAGACGCACAAAAACACGAGGTGGTGTAGTGAGTCAGCGGCAGAGCTGGACCAGCAACCATATGACTGCCTTTCACCCGAACAGGGACTTGAACCCTGGACCCTCAGATTAAAAGGTTGCCGTGACCCGGATTCGAACCGGGGTTGCTGCGGCCACAACGCAGAGTACTAACCACTATACGATCACGGCGTGCCACTGGCCTACGGCTGCTGAAAGGTCCAGCGGCGTGTTTGTCCGTTCTTTGGGGGTCGCACGAAAGCGTACCAGGGACATGCAATAAAGTGGCACGGCCTCGTCTCCTCAGCGTGGAGGAGAAAAAACGTAGTCGGCAGGATTTGAACCTGCGCGGGGAAACCCCAATGGATTTCTAGTCCATCGCCTTAACCACTCGGCCACGACTACGGGAGCTCAGGGTTCCCAATAAGGACAAAGCAGGCTGCCACATATCATCCTGTAGAGGAGGGTTTTTCAGTGCTGACCCTACACTCCCACAGCACTGCAAGTTTCCTAGGTCTCTTATCTGTCTCACTCAGTTCACTTCATGGGCACTTTTTCCTAGCGAGCTGACCATCAGGACCGAACACCGCTCTGGCGCCTGATGCACTCGCACCGTAGCCAGCTCACTCACCCAGCCGAACCTGCAAGCTAGCCCTACATCAGACAAAACGGCGATTCGAACTAGGAGAAAGCTGGCGCCCACGTCTCATCCTGTGATCCGGGGTTTTTTTTTCAGTACTGACCCTTTGGAACCACAGCACTGCCAATTTCCTAGGTCTCGTTTATCTGACTCACTCAGTTGACTTCATGAGCGCTCTTTCCTAACGAGCTGACCGTCAGACTCAGGTGTGCCAAGCAAGGGAGACGCACAAAAACACGAGGTGGTGTAGTGAGTCAGCGGCAGAGCTGGACCGGCAACCATATGACTGCCTTTCACCCGAACAGGGACTTGAACCCTGGACCCTCAGATTAAAAGGCTGCCGTGACCCGGATTCGAACCGGGGTTGCTGCGGCCACAACGCAGAGTACTAACCACTATACGATCACGGCGTGCCACTGGCCTACGGCTGCTAAAAGGTCCAGCGGCGTGTTTGTCCGTTCTTTGGGGGTCGCACGAAAGCGTACCAGGGACATGCAATAAAGTGGCACGGCCTCGTCTCCTCAGCGTGGAGGAGAAAAAACGTAGTCGGCAGGATTTGAACCTGCGCGGGGAAACCCCAATGGATTTCTAGTCCATCGCCTTAACCACTCGGCCACGACTACGGGAGCTCAGGGTTCCCAATAAGGACAAAGCAGGCTGCCACATATCATCCTGTAGAGGAGGGTTTTTCAGTGCTGACCCTACACTCCCACAGCACTGCAAGTTTCCTAGGTCTCTTATCTGTCTCACTCAGTTCACTTCATGGGCACTTTTTCCTAGCGAGCTGACCATCAGGACCGAACACCGCTCTGGCGCCTGATGCACTCGCACCGTAGCCAGCTCACTCACCCAGCCGAACCTGCAAGCTAGCCCTACATCAGACAAAACGGCGATTCGAACTAGGAGAAAGCTGGCGCCCACGTCTCATCCTGTGATCCGGGGTTTTTTTTTCAGTACTGACCCTTTGGAACCACAGCACTGCCAATTTCCTAGGTCTCGTTTATCTGACTCACTCAGTTGACTTCATGAGCGCTCTTTCCTAACGAGCTGACCATCAGACTCAGGTGTGCCAAGCAAAGGAGACGCACAAAAACACTAGGCGGTGTAGTGAGTCAGCGGCATAGCTGGACCAGCAACCATATCACTGTCTTTCGCCCGAACAGGGACTTGAACCCTGGACCCTCAGATTAAAAGTCTGATGCTCTACCGACTGAGCTATCCGGGCTCTCATGTTACATTGGCCTGTTACTTTTTATATAACAGCAGAATCCCCACAAACCGCTGAGCAGAAGCCTTCAAGGAATTACGGCAGAGAGAGCAAAGGCCTTGGAAGGCACAATTATCGGCACAGAAAACTAAAACAAAAGGGTAAGCGCCATCCGTAGTAGGCAGGGTTCTAACCTGCGAGGGGAGACCCCAATGGATTTCAAGTCCATCGCCTTAACGTCTCGGCCACGACTACACCTGGCTGCAGCTGGCCAGCTCTCTTGGCTGCAGGAAGGCAGCACCGGACGCCAGCAAGCTTCAAACACAAAATCCAGCTGAAGGATGAGGTGGCTAAAAGGAGCCCGATGTCCCGACAGCAAAAGGCTGCCGTTACCCAGATTCGAACCAGGGTAGCTGGGACTTCATGAGCGCTCTTTCCTAACGAGCTGAACATCAGACTCAGGTGTGCCAAGCAAGGGAGACGCACAAAAACGCGAGGTGGTGTAGTGAGTCAGCGGCAGAGCTGGACCGGCAACCATATGACTGTCTTTCACCCGAACAGGGACTTGAACCCTGGACCCTCAGATTAAAAGGCTGCCGTGCCCCGGATTCGAACCGGGGTTGCTGCGGCCACAACGCAGAGTACTAACCACTATACGATCACGGCGTGCCACTGGCCTACGGCTGCTAAAAGGTCCAGCGGCGTGTTTGTCCGTTCTTTGGGGGTTGCACGAAAGCGTACCAGGGACATGCAATAAAGTGGCACGGCCTCGTCTCCTCAGCGTGGAGGAGAAAAAACGTAGTCGGCAGGATTTGAACCTGCGCGGGGAAACCCCAATGGATTTCTAGTCCATCGCCTTAACCACTCGGCCACGACTACAGGAGCTCAGGGTTCCCAATAAGGACAAAGCAGGCTGCCACATATCATCCTGTAGAGGAGGGTTTTTCAGTGCTGACCCTACACTCCCACAGCACTGCAAGTTTCCTAGGTCTCTTATCTGTCTCACTCAGTTCAATTCATGGGCACTTTTTCCTAGCGAGCTGACCATCAGGACCGAACACCGCTCTGGCGCCTGATGCACTCGCACCGTAGCCAGCTCACTCACCCAGCCAAACCAGCAAGCTAGCCCTACATCAGACAAAACGGCGATTCGAACTAGGAGAAAGCTGGCGCCCACGTCTCATCCTGTGATCCGGGGTTTTTTTTTTCAGTACTGACCCTTTGGAACCACAGCACTGCCAATTTCCTAGGTCTCGTTTATCTGACTCACTCAGTTGACTTCATGAGCGCTCTTTCCTAACGAGCTGACCATCAGACTCAGGTGTGCCAAGCAAAGGAGACGCACAAAAACACTAGGCGGTGTAGTGAGTCAGCGGCATAGCTGGACCAGCAACCATATCACTGTCTTTCGCCCGAACAGGGACTTGAACCCTGGACCCTCAGATTAAAAGTCTGATGCTCTACCGACTGAGCTATCCGGGCTCTCATGATACATTGGCCTGTTACTTTTTATATAACAGCAGAATCCCCACAAACCGCTGAGCAGAAGCCTTCAAGGAATTACGGCAGAGAGAGCAAAGGCCTTGGAAGGCACAATTATCGGCACAGAAAACTAAAACAAAAGGGTAAGCGCCATCCGTAGTAGGCAGGGTTCTAACCTGCGAGGGGAGACCCCAATGGATTTCAAGTCCATCGCCTTAACGTCTCGGCCACGACTACACCTGGCTGCAGCTGGCCAGCTCTCTTGGCTGCAGGAAGGCAGCACCGGACGCCAGCAAGCTTCAAACACAAAATCCAGCTGAAGGATGAGGTGGCTAAAAGGAGCCCGGTGTCCCGACAGCAAAAGGCTGCCGTTACCCAGATTCGAACCAGGGTAGCTGGGACTTCATGAGCGCTCTTTCCTAACGAGCTGACCATCAGACTCAGGTGTGCCAAGCAAGGGAGACGCACAAAAACACGAGGTGGTGTAGTGAGTCAGCGGCAGAGCTGGACCGGCAACCATATGACTGTCTTTCACCCGAACAGGGACTTGAACCCTGGACCCTCAGATTAAAAGGTTGCCGTGACCCGGATTCGAACCGGGGTTGCTGCGGCCACAACGCAGAGTACTAACCACTATACGATCACGGCGTGCCACTGGCCTACGGCTGCTAAAAGGTCCAGCGGCGTGTTTGTCCGTTCTTTGGGGGTCGCACGAAAGCGTACCAGGGACATGCAATAAAGTGGCACGGCCTCGTCTCCTCAGCGTGGAGGAGAAAAAACGTAATCGGCAGGATTTGAACCTGCGCGGGGAAACCCCAATGGATTTCTAGTCCATCGCCTTAACCACTCGGCCACGACTACGGGAGCTCAGGGTTCCCAATAAGGACAAAGCAGGCTGCCACATATCATCCTGTAGAGGAGGGTTTTTCAGTGCTGACCCTACACTCCCACAGCACTGCAAGTTTCCTAGGTCTCTTATCTGTCTCACTCAGTTCACTTCATGGGCACTTTTTCCTAGCGAGCTGACCATCAGGACCGAACACCGCTCTGGCGCCTGATGCACTCGCACCGTAGCCAGCTCACTCACCCAGCCGAACCTGCAAGCTAGCCCTACATCAGACAAAACGGCGATTCGAACTAGGAGAAAGCTGGCGCCCACGTCTCATCCTGTGATCCGGGGTTTTTTTTTCAGTACTGACCCTTTGGAACCACAGCACTGCCAATTTCCTAGGTCTCGTTTATCTGACTCACTCAGTTGACTTCATGAGCGCTCTTTCCTAACGAGCTGACCATCAGACTCAGGTGTGCCAAGCAAAGGAGACGCACAAAAACACTAGGCGGTGTAGTGAGTCAGCGGCATAGCTGGACCAGCAACCATATCACTGTCTTTCGCCCGAACAGGGACTTGAACCCTGGACCCTCAGATTAAAAGTCTGATGCTCTACCGACTGAGCTATCCGGGCTCTCATGTTACATTGGCTTGTTACTTTTTATATAACAGCAGAATCCCCACAAACCGCTGAGCAGAAGCCTTCAAGGAATTACGGCAGAGAGAGCAAAGGCCTTGGAAGGCAC
>NC_136752.1:3572870-3585370 GCF_936440315.1 Barbus barbus
ACATATCATCCTGTAGAGGAGGGTTTTTCAGTGCTGACCCTACACTCCCACAGCACTGCAAGTTTCCTAGGTCTCTTATCTGTCTCACTCAGTTCACTTCATGGGCACTTTTTCCTAGCGAGCTGACCATCAGGACCGAACACCGCTCTGGCGCCTGATGCACTCGCACCGTAGCCAGCTCACTCACCCAGCCGAACCTGCAAGCTAGCCCTACATCAGACAAAACGGCGATTCGAACTAGGAGAAAGCTGGCGCCCACGTCTCATCCTGTGATCCGGGGGTTTTTTTTCAGTACTGACCCTTTGGAACCACAGCACTGCCAATTTCCTAGGTCTCGTTTATCTGACTCACTCAGTTGACTTCATGAGCGCTCTTTCCTAACGAGCTGACCATCAGACTCAGGTGTGCCAAGCAAGGGAGACGCACAAAAACACTAGGCGGTGTAGTGAGTCAGCGGCATAGCTGGACCAGCAACCATATCACTGTCTTTTGCCCGAACAGGGACTTGAACCCTGGACCCTCAGATTAAAAGTCTGATGCTCTACCGACTGAGCTATCCGGGCTCTCATGTTACATTGGCCTGTTACTTTTTATATAACAGCAGAATCCCCACAAACCGCTGAGCAGAAGCCTTCAAGGAATTACGGCAGAGAGAGCAAAGGCCTTGGAAGGCACAATTATCGGCACAGAAAACTAAAACAAAAGGGTAAGCGCCATCCGTAGTAGGCAGGGTTCTAACCTGCGAGGGGAGACCCCAATGGATTTCAAGTCCATCGCCTTAACGTCTCGGCCACGACTACACCTGGCTGCAGCTGGCCAGCTCTCTTGGCTGCAGGAAGGCAGCACCGGACGCCAGCAAGCTTCAAACAAAAAATCCAGCTGAAGGATGAGGTGGCTAAAAGGAGCCGGGTGTCCCGACAGCAAAAGGCTGCCGTTACCCAGATTCGAACCAGGGTAGCTGGGACTTCATGAGCGCTCTTTCCTAACGAGCTGACCGTCAGACTCAGGTGTGCCAAGCAAGGGAGACGCACAAAAACACGAGGTGGTGTAGTGAGTCAGCGGCAGAGCTGGACCGGCAACCATATGACTGTCTTTCACCCGAACAGGGACTTGAACCCTGGACCCTCAGATTAAAAGGCTGCCGTGACCAGGATTCGAACCGGGGTTGCTGCGGCCACAACGCAGAGTACTAACCACTATACGATCACGGCGTGCCACTGGCCTACGGCTGCTAAAAGGTCCAGCGGCGTGTTTGTCCGTTCTTTGGGGGTCGCACGAAAGCGTACCAGGGACATGCAATAAAGTGGCACGGCCTCGTCTCCTCAGCGTGGAGGAGAAAAAACGTAGTCGGCAGGATTTGAACCTGCGCGGGGAAACCCCAATGGATTTCTAGTCCATCGCCTTAACCACTCGGCCACGACTACGGGAGCTCAGGGTTCCCAATAAGGACAAAGCAGGCTGCCACATATCATCCTGTAGAGGAGGGTTTTTCAGTGCTGACCCTACACTCCCACAGCACTGCAAGTTTCCTAGGTCTCTTATCTGTCTCACTCAGTTCACTTCATGGGCACTTTTTCCTAGCGAGCTGACCATCAGGACCGAACACCGCTCTGGCGCCTGATGCACTCGCACCGTAGCCAGCTCACTCACCCAGCCGAACCTGCAAGCTAGCCCTACATCAGACAAAACGGCGATTCGAACTAGGAGAAAGCTGGCGCCCACGTCTCATCCTGTGATCCGGGGTTTTTTTTTCAGTACTGACCCTTTGGAACCACAGCACTGCCAATTTCCTAGGTCTCGTTTATCTGACTCACTCAGTTGACTTCATGAGCGCTCTTTCCTAACGAGCTGACCGTCAGACTCAGGTGTGCCAAGCAAGGGAGACGCACAAAAACACTAGGCGGTGTAGTGAGTCAGCGGCATAGCTGGACCAGCAACCATATCACTGTCTTTCGCCCGAACAGGGACTTGAACCCTGGACCCTCAGATTAAAAGTCTGATGCTCTACCGACTGAGCTATCCGGGCTCTCATGTTACATTGGCCTGTTACTTTTTATATAACAGCAGAATCCCCACAAACCGCTGAGCAGAAGCCTTCAAGGAATTACGGCAGAGAGAGCAAAGGCCTTGGAAGGCACAATTATCGGCACAGAAAACTAAAACAAAAGGGTAAGCGCCATCCGTAGTAGGCAGGGTTCTAACCTGCGAGGGGAGACCCCAATGGATTTCAAGTCCATCGCCTTAACGTCTCGGCCACGACTACACCTGGCTGCAGCTGGCCAGCTCTCTTGGCTGCAGGAAGGCAGCACCGGACGCCAGCAAGCTTCAAACAAAAAATCCAGCTGAAGGATGAGGTGGCTAAAAGGAGCCGGGTGTCCCGACAGCAAAAGGCTGCCGTTACCCAGATTCGAACCAGGGTAGCTGGGACTTCATGAGCGCTCTTTCCTAACGAGCTGACCGTCAGACTCAGGTGTGCCAAGCAAGGGAGACGCACAAAAACACGAGGTGGTGTAGTGAGTCAGCGGCAGAGCTGGACCGGCAACCATATGACTGTCTTTCACCCGAACAGGGACTTGAACCCTGGACCCTCAGATTAAAAGGCTGCCGTGACCAGGATTCGAACCGGGGTTGCTGCGGCCACAACGCAGAGTACTAACCACTATACGATCACGGCGTGCCACTGGCCTACGGCTGCTAAAAGGTCCAGCGGCGTGTTTGTCCGTTCTTTGGGGGTCGCACGAAAGCGTACCAGGGACATGCAATAAAGTGGCACGGCCTCGTCTCCTCAGCGTGGAGGAGAAAAAACGTAGTCGGCAGGATTTGAACCTGCGCGGGGAAACCCCAATGGATTTCTAGTCCATCGCCTTAACCACTCGGCCACGACTACGGGAGCTCAGGGTTCCCAATAAGGACAAAGCAGGCTGCCACATATCATCCTGTAGAGGAGGGTTTTTCAGTGCTGACCCTACACTCCCACAGCACTGCAAGTTTCCTAGGTCTCTTATCTGTCTCACTCAGTTCACTTCATGGGCACTTTTTCCTAGCGAGCTGACCATCAGGACCGAACACCGCTCTGGCGCCTGATGCACTCGCACCGTAGCCAGCTCACTCACCCAGCCGAACCTGCAAGCTAGCCCTACATCAGACAAAACGGCGATTCGAACTAGGAGAAAGCTGGCGCCCACGTCTCATCCTGTGATCCGGGGGTTTTTTTTCAGTACTGACCCTTTGGAACCACAGCACTGCCAATTTCCTAGGTCTCGTTTATCTGACTCACTCAGTTGACTTCATGAGCGCTCTTTCCTAACGAGCTGACCGTCAGACTCAGGTGCCAAGCAAGGGAGACGCACAAAAACACGAGGTGGTGTAGTGAGTCAGCGGCAGAGCTGGACCGGCAACCATATGACTGTCTTTCACCCGAACAGGGACTTGAACCCTGGACCCTCAGATTAAAAGGCTGCCGTGACCCGGATTCGAACCGGGGTTGCTGCGGCCACAACGCAGAGTACTAACCACTATACGATCACGGCGTGCCACTGGCCTACGGCTGCTAAAAGGTCCAGCGGCGTGTTTGTCCGTTCTTTGGGGGTCGCACGAAAGCGTACGAGGGACATGCAATAAAGTGGCACGGCCTCGTCTCCTCAGCGTGGAGGAGAAAAAACGTAGTCGGCAGGATTTGAACCTGCGCGGGGAAACCCCAATGGATTTCTAGTCCATCGCCTTAACCACTCGGCCACGACTACGGGAGCTCAGGGTTCCCAATAAGGACAAAGCAGGCTGCCACATATCATCCTGTAGAGGAGGGTTTTTCAGTGCTGACCCTACACTCCCACAGCACTGCAAGTTTCCTAGGTCTCTTATCTGTCTCACTCAGTTCACTTCATGGGCACTTTTTCCTAGCGAGCTGACCATCAGGACCGAACACCGCTCTGGCGCCTGATGCACTCGCACCGTAGCCAGCTCACTCACCCAGCCGAACCTGCAAGCTAGCCCTACATCAGACAAAACGGCGATTCGAACTAGGAGAAAGCTGGCGCCCACGTCTCATCCTGTGATCCGGGGGTTTTTTTTCAGTACTGACCCTTTGGAACCACAGCACTGCCAATTTCCTAGGTCTCGTTTATCTGACTCACTCAGTTGACTTCATGAGCGCTCTTTCCTAACGAGCTGACCGTCAGACTCAGGTGTGCCAAGCAAGGGAGACGCACAAAAACACTAGGCGGTGTAGTGAGTCAGCGGCATAGCTGGACCAGCAACCATATCACTGTCTTTCGCCCGAACAGGGACTTGAACCCTGGACCCTCAGATTAAAAGTCTGATGCTCTACCGACTGAGCTATCCAGGCTCTCATGTTACATTGGCCTGTTACTTTTTATATAACAGCAGAATCCCCACAAACCGCTGAGCAGAAGCCTTCAAGGAATTACGGCAGAGAGAGCAAAGGCCTTGGAAGGCACAATTATCGGCACAGAAAACTAAAACAAAAGGGTAAGCGCCATCCGTAGTAGGCAGGGTTCTAACCTGCGAGGGGAGACCCCAATGGATTTCAAGTCCATCGCCTTAACGTCTCGGCCACGACTACACCTGGCTGCAGCTGGCCAGCTCTCTTGGCTGCAGGAAGGCAGCACCGGACGCCAGCAAGCTTCAAACAAAAAATCCAGCTGAAGGATGAGGTGGCTAAAAGGAGCCGGGTGTCCCGACAGCAAAAGGCTGCCGTTACCCAGATTCGAACCAGGGTAGCTGGGACTTCATGAGCGCTCTTTCCTAACGAGCTGACCGTCAGACTCAGGTGTGCCAAGCAAGGGAGACGCACAAAAACACGAGGTGGTGTAGTGAGTCAGCGGCAGAGCTGGACCGGCAACCATATGACTGTCTTTCACCCGAACAGGGATTTGAACCCTGGACCCTCAGATTAAAAGGCTGCCGTGACCAGGATTCGAACCGGGGTTGCTGCGGCCACAACGCAGAGTACTAACCACTATACGATCACGGCGTGCCACTGGCCTACAGCTGCTAAAAGGTCCAGCGGCGTGTTTGTCCGTTCTTTGGGGGTCGCACGAAAGCGTACCAGGGACATGCAATAAAGTGGCACGGCCTCGTCTCCTCAGCGTGGAGGAGAAAAAACGTAGTCGGCAGGATTTGAACCTGCGCGGGGAAACCCCAATGGATTTCTAGTCCATCGCCTTAACCACTCGGCCACGACTACGGGAGCTCAGGGTTCCCAATAAGGACAAAGCAGGCTGCCACATATCATCCTGTAGAGGAGGGTTTTTCAGTGCTGACCCTACACTCCCACAGCACTGCAAGTTTCCTAGGTCTCTTATCTGTCTCACTCAGTTCACTTCATGGGCACTTTTTCCTAGCGAGCTGACCATCAGGACCGAACACCGCTCTGGCGCCTGATGCACTCGCACCGTAGCCAGCTCACTCACCCAGCCGAACCTGCAAGCTAGCCCTACATCAGACAAAACGGCGATTCGAACTAGGAGAAAGCTGGCGCCCACGTCTCATCCTGTGATCCGGGGGTTTTTTTTCAGTACTGACCCTTTGGAACCACAGCACTGCCAATTTCCTAGGTCTCGTTTATCTGACTCACTCAGTTGACTTCATGAGCGCTCTTTCCTAACGAGCTGACCGTCAGACTCAGGTGCCAAGCAAGGGAGACGCACAAAAACACGAGGTGGTGTAGTGAGTCAGCGGCAGAGCTGGACCGGCAACCATATGACTGTCTTTCACCCGAACAGGGACTTGAACCCTGGACCCTCAGATTAAAAGGCTGCCGTGACCCGGATTCGAACCGGGGTTGCTGCGGCCACAACGCAGAGTACTAACCACTATACGATCACGGCGTGCCACTGGCCTACGGCTGCTAAAAGGTCCAGCGGCGTGTTTGTCCGTTCTTTGGGGGTCGCACGAAAGCGTACGAGGGACATGCAATAAAGTGGCACGGCCTCGTCTCCTCAGCGTGGAGGAGAAAAAACGTAGTCGGCAGGATTTGAACCTGCGCGGGGAAACCCCAATGGATTTCTAGTCCATCGCCTTAACCACTCGGCCACGACTACGGGAGCTCAGGGTTCCCAATAAGGACAAAGCAGGCTGCCACATATCATCCTGTAGAGGAGGGTTTTTCAGTGCTGACCCTACACTCCCACAGCACTGCAAGTTTCCTAGGTCTCTTATCTGTCTCACTCAGTTCACTTCATGGGCACTTTTTCCTAGCGAGCTGACCATCAGGACCGAACACCGCTCTGGCGCCTGATGCACTCGCACCGTAGCCAGCTCACTCACCCAGCCGAACCTGCAAGCTAGCCCTACATCAGACAAAACGGCGATTCGAACTAGGAGAAAGCTGGCGCCCACGTCTCATCCTGTGATCCGGGGGTTTTTTTTCAGTACTGACCCTTTGGAACCACAGCACTGCCAATTTCCTAGGTCTCGTTTATCTGACTCACTCAGTTGACTTCATGAGCGCTCTTTCCTAACGAGCTGACCGTCAGACTCAGGTGTGCCAAGCAAGGGAGACGCACAAAAACACTAGGCGGTGTAGTGAGTCAGCGGCATAGCTGGACCAGCAACCATATCACTGTCTTTCGCCCGAACAGGGACTTGAACCCTGGACCCTCAGATTAAAAGTCTGATGCTCTACCGACTGAGCTATCCAGGCTCTCATGTTACATTGGCCTGTTACTTTTTATATAACAGCAGAATCCCCACAAACCGCTGAGCAGAAGCCTTCAAGGAATTACGGCAGAGAGAGCAAAGGCCTTGGAAGGCACAATTATCGGCACAGAAAACTAAAACAAAAGGGTAAGCGCCATCCGTAGTAGGCAGGGTTCTAACCTGCGAGGGGAGACCCCAATGGATTTCAAGTCCATCGCCTTAACGTCTCGGCCACGACTACACCTGGCTGCAGCTGGCCAGCTCTCTTGGCTGCAGGAAGGCAGCACCGGACGCCAGCAAGCTTCAAACAAAAAATCCAGCTGAAGGATGAGGTGGCTAAAAGGAGCCGGGTGTCCCGACAGCAAAAGGCTGCCGTTACCCAGATTCGAACCAGGGTAGCTGGGACTTCATGAGCGCTCTTTCCTAACGAGCTGACCGTCAGACTCAGGTGTGCCAAGCAAGGGAGACGCACAAAAACACGAGGTGGTGTAGTGAGTCAGCGGCAGAGCTGGACCGGCAACCATATGACTGTCTTTCACCCGAACAGGGATTTGAACCCTGGACCCTCAGATTAAAAGGCTGCCGTGACCAGGATTCGAACCGGGGTTGCTGCGGCCACAACGCAGAGTACTAACCACTATACGATCACGGCGTGCCACTGGCCTACAGCTGCTAAAAGGTCCAGCGGCGTGTTTGTCCGTTCTTTGGGGGTCGCACGAAAGCGTACCAGGGACATGCAATAAAGTGGCACGGCCTCGTCTCCTCAGCGTGGAGGAGAAAAAACGTAGTCGGCAGGATTTGAACCTGCGCGGGGAAACCCCAATGGATTTCTAGTCCATCGCCTTAACCACTCGGCCACGACTACGGGAGCTCAGGGTTCCCAATAAGGACAAAGCAGGCTGCCACATATCATCCTGTAGAGGAGGGTTTTTCAGTGCTGACCCTACACTCCCACAGCACTGCAAGTTTCCTAGGTCTCTTATCTGTCTCACTCAGTTCACTTCATGGGCACTTTTTCCTAGCGAGCTGACCATCAGGACCGAACACCGCTCTGGCGCCTGATGCACTCGCACCGTAGCCAGCTCACTCACCCAGCCGAACCTGCAAGCTAGCCCTACATCAGACAAAACGGCGATTCGAACTAGGAGAAAGCTGGCGCCCACGTCTCATCCTGTGATCCGGGGGTTTTTTTTCAGTACTGACCCTTTGGAACCACAGCACTGCCAATTTCCTAGGTCTCGTTTATCTGACTCACTCAGTTGACTTCATGAGCGCTCTTTCCTAACGAGCTGACCGTCAGACTCAGGTGCCAAGCAAGGGAGACGCACAAAAACACGAGGTGGTGTAGTGAGTCAGCGGCAGAGCTGGACCGGCAACCATATGACTGTCTTTCACCCGAACAGGGACTTGAACCCTGGACCCTCAGATTAAAAGGCTGCCGTGACCCGGATTCGAACCGGGGTTGCTGCGGCCACAACGCAGAGTACTAACCACTATACGATCACGGCGTGCCACTGGCCTACGGCTGCTAAAAGGTCCAGCGGCGTGTTTGTCCGTTCTTTGGGGGTCGCACGAAAGCGTACGAGGGACATGCAATAAAGTGGCACGGCCTCGTCTCCTCAGCGTGGAGGAGAAAAAACGTAGTCGGCAGGATTTGAACCTGCGCGGGGAAACCCCAATGGATTTCTAGTCCATCGCCTTAACCACTCGGCCACGACTACGGGAGCTCAGGGTTCCCAATAAGGACAAAGCAGGCTGCCACATATCATCCTGTAGAGGAGGGTTTTTCAGTGCTGACCCTACACTCCCACAGCACTGCAAGTTTCCTAGGTCTCTTATCTGTCTCACTCAGTTCACTTCATGGGCACTTTTTCCTAGCGAGCTGACCATCAGGACCGAACACCGCTCTGGCGCCTGATGCACTCGCACCGTAGCCAGCTCACTCACCCAGCCGAACCTGCAAGCTAGCCCTACATCAGACAAAACGGCGATTCGAACTAGGAGAAAGCTGGCGCCCACGTCTCATCCTGTGATCCGGGGGTTTTTTTTCAGTACTGACCCTTTGGAACCACAGCACTGCCAATTTCCTAGGTCTCGTTTATCTGACTCACTCAGTTGACTTCATGAGCGCTCTTTCCTAACGAGCTGACCGTCAGACTCAGGTGTGCCAAGCAAGGGAGACGCACAAAAACACTAGGCGGTGTAGTGAGTCAGCGGCATAGCTGGACCAGCAACCATATCACTGTCTTTCGCCCGAACAGGGACTTGAACCCTGGACCCTCAGATTAAAAGTCTGATGCTCTACCGACTGAGCTATCCGGGCTCTCATGTTACATTGGCCTGTTACTTTTTATATAACAGCAGAATCCCCACAAACCGCTGAGCAGAAGCCTTCAAGGAATTACGGCAGAGAGAGCAAAGGCCTTGGAAGGCACAATTATCGGCACAGAAAACTAAAACAAAAGGGTAAGCGCCATCCGTAGTAGGCAGGGTTCTAACCTGCGAGGGGAGACCCCAATGGATTTCAAGTCCATCGCCTTAACGTCTCGGCCACGACTACACCTGGCTGCAGCTGGCCAGCTCTCTTGGCTGCAGGAAGGCAGCACCGGACGCCAGCAAGCTTCAAACAAAAAATCCAGCTGAAGGATGAGGTGGCTAAAAGGAGCCGGGTGTCCCGACAGCAAAAGGCTGCCGTTACCCAGATTCGAACCAGGGTAGCTGGGACTTCATGAGCGCTCTTTCCTAACGAGCTGACCGTCAGACTCAGGTGTGCCAAGCAAGGGAGACGCACAAAAACACGAGGTGGTGTAGTGAGTCAGCGGCAGAGCTGGACCGGCAACCATATGACTGTCTTTCACCCGAACAGGGATTTGAACCCTGGACCCTCAGATTAAAAGGCTGCCGTGACCAGGATTCGAACCGGGGTTGCTGCGGCCACAACGCAGAGTACTAACCACTATACGATCACGGCGTGCCACTGGCCTACAGCTGCTAAAAGGTCCAGCGGCGTGTTTGTCCGTTCTTTGGGGGTCGCACGAAAGCGTACCAGGGACATGCAATAAAGTGGCACGGCCTCGTCTCCTCAGCGTGGAGGAGAAAAAACGTAGTCGGCAGGATTTGAACCTGCGCGGGGAAACCCCAATGGATTTCTAGTCCATCGCCTTAACCACTCGGCCACGACTACGGGAGCTCAGGGTTCCCAATAAGGACAAAGCAGGCTGCCACATATCATCCTGTAGAGGAGGGTTTTTCAGTGCTGACCCTACACTCCCACAGCACTGCAAGTTTCCTAGGTCTCTTATCTGTCTCACTCAGTTCACTTCATGGGCACTTTTTCCTAGCGAGCTGACCATCAGGACCGAACACCGCTCTGGCGCCTGATGCACTCGCACCGTAGCCAGCTCACTCACCCAGCCGAACCTGCAAGCTAGCCCTACATCAGACAAAACGGCGATTCGAACTAGGAGAAAGCTGGCGCCCACGTCTCATCCTGTGATCCGGGGGTTTTTTTTCAGTACTGACCCTTTGGAACCACAGCACTGCCAATTTCCTAGGTCTCGTTTATCTGACTCACTCAGTTGACTTCATGAGCGCTCTTTCCTAACGAGCTGACCGTCAGACTCAGGTGCCAAGCAAGGGAGACGCACAAAAACACGAGGTGGTGTAGTGAGTCAGCGGCAGAGCTGGACCGGCAACCATATGACTGTCTTTCACCCGAACAGGGACTTGAACCCTGGACCCTCAGATTAAAAGGCTGCCGTGACCCGGATTCGAACCGGGGTTGCTGCGGCCACAACGCAGAGTACTAACCACTATACGATCACGGCGTGCCACTGGCCTACGGCTGCTAAAAGGTCCAGCGGCGTGTTTGTCCGTTCTTTGGGGGTCGCACGAAAGCGTACGAGGGACATGCAATAAAGTGGCACGGCCTCGTCTCCTCAGCGTGGAGGAGAAAAAACGTAGTCGGCAGGATTTGAACCTGCGCGGGGAAACCCCAATGGATTTCTAGTCCATCGCCTTAACCACTCGGCCACGACTACGGGAGCTCAGGGTTCCCAATAAGGACAAAGCAGGCTGCCACATATCATCCTGTAGAGGAGGGTTTTTCAGTGCTGACCCTACACTCCCACAGCACTGCAAGTTTCCTAGGTCTCTTATCTGTCTCACTCAGTTCACTTCATGGGCACTTTTTCCTAGCGAGCTGACCATCAGGACCGAACACCGCTCTGGCGCCTGATGCACTCGCACCGTAGCCAGCTCACTCACCCAGCCGAACCTGCAAGCTAGCCCTACATCAGACAAAACGGCGATTCGAACTAGGAGAAAGCTGGCGCCCACGTCTCATCCTGTGATCCGGGGGTTTTTTTTCAGTACTGACCCTTTGGAACCACAGCACTGCCAATTTCCTAGGTCTCGTTTATCTGACTCACTCAGTTGACTTCATGAGCGCTCTTTCCTAACGAGCTGACCGTCAGACTCAGGTGTGCCAAGCAAGGGAGACGCACAAAAACACTAGGCGGTGTAGTGAGTCAGCGGCATAGCTGGACCAGCAACCATATCACTGTCTTTCGCCCGAACAGGGACTTGAACCCTGGACCCTCAGATTAAAAGTCTGATGCTCTACCGACTGAGCTATCCGGGCTCTCATGTTACATTGGCCTGTTACTTTTTATATAACAGCAGAATCCCCACAAACCGCTGAGCAGAAGCCTTCAAGGAATTACGGCAGAGAGAGCAAAGGCCTTGGAAGGCACAATTATCGGCACAGAAAACTAAAACAAAAGGGTAAGCGCCATCCGTAGTAGGCAGGGTTCTAACCTGCGAGGGGAGACCCCAATGGATTTCAAGTCCATCGCCTTAACGTCTCGGCCACGACTACACCTGGCTGCAGCTGGCCAGCTCTCTTGGCTGCAGGAAGGCAGCACCGGACGCCAGCAAGCTTCAAACAAAAAATCCAGCTGAAGGATGAGGTGGCTAAAAGGAGCCGGGTGTCCCGACAGCAAAAGGCTGCCGTTACCCAGATTCGAACCAGGGTAGCTGGGACTTCATGAGCGCTCTTTCCTAACGAGCTGACCGTCAGACTCAGGTGTGCCAAGCAAGGGAGACGCACAAAAACACGAGGTGGTGTAGTGAGTCAGCGGCAGAGCTGGACCGGCAACCATATGACTGTCTTTCACCCGAACAGGGACTTGAACCCTGGACCCTCAGATTAAAAGGCTGCCGTGACCGGGGTTGCTGCGGCCACAACGCAGAGTACTAACCACTATACGATCACGGCGTGCCACTGGCCTACGGCTGCTAAAAGGTCCAGCGGCGTGTTTGTCCGTTCTTTGGGGGTCGCACGAAAGCGTACCAGGGACATGCAATAAAGTGGCACGGCCTCGTCTCCTCAGCGTGGAGGAGAAAAAACGTAGTCGGCAGGATTTGAACCTGCGCGGGGAAACCCCAATGGATTTCTAGTCCATCGCCTTAACCACTCGGCCACGACTACGGGAGCTCAGGGTTCCCAATAAGGACAAAGCAGGCTGCCACATATCATCCTGTAGAGGAGGGTTTTTCAGTGCTGACCCTACACTCCCACAGCACTGCAAGTTTCCTAGGTCTCTTATCTGTCTCACTCAGTTCACTTCATGGGCACTTTTTCCTAGCGAGCTGACCATCAGGACCGAACACCGCTCTGGCGCCTGATGCACTCGCACCGTAGCCAGCTCACTCACCCAGCCGAACCTGCAAGCTAGCCCTACATCAGACAAAACGGCGATTCGAACTAGGAGAAAGCTGGCGCCCACGTCTCATCCTGTGATCCGGGGGTTTTTTTTCAGTACTGACCCTTTGGAACC